>NC_025867.1:373893-474184 GCF_000755165.1 Leishmania panamensis | reverse complement strand
CGAGCCGACGACAGCACCTGCAACGACGAAAAGGGGAGCCTTCGCTCTGTAGCCTTCTGCCAATCCCCCCCTTCTGTGAGAGGACGGGGCCTCCTTGTAGGTGAGACTGAGTGCGCCGTATGCGGTGCGCTGGGGCCACCCCCCGTTGCACCGGCAAGCCCAATCGGCATCGAATGCACTGTGGGGGGGGGGGCCTTTTTTTTCTTTGCTTCTCCTCACACCTTCCCTCTCTCGCAACGGACTTTAGGTTACTGAATTTGCGAATGCCCTCAACCTCCCTACACCGCGCCTCACTTCATTTCTCTCACCCTGACACACACACACACATCACACATCAGTGTAGCCACCACCTACGACGCAACTCTTTCCGATTTTCACTGGAGCGCACCGCTTTTCCCTCTCCCTCTTTTTTTCCTCTCATGCGCGTGGGTCGTTGTTTCTCTTCGTTTGTCTGCGTTCTTCGACAGGCGTCATCCTTTTCGCATTCATCTGTGCAGCACCTCCACTCTCATCCTCTCTCTCTCTCCTCAGCGCTGAGCTCTTCCCAGCCCCGCTCCATTTTCTACTCGGGGTGTTGCTACGTAGCGTAGTAGAGATACGCATCCCTCCTTACACGAGCAGCACACACACACATACACACACGTGCATACATCTCTACAGACGAGTCTCCCCATTCCCACCCACCCACCCCCCTCTGCAACACCTCTCGAGTAAGGAGGAAAAGGAAGAAGCACCTGAACCTGCATATACAGACACACATTAGGTCGGCCCACGCAAGCATGACGCCACCGCTGCTTCGATACCGCCGCACCACGCGGGCGTGTGGGCTTGTCGCTGCTGTGGTGCTGGTGTCGGCGCTGCTGTACAGTGGGACGCGCGCCGTGGAGGAGAGATCAATGTCGCTGTACACGGAAGCGCAGCAGCTCCATACGCGCAGGTTTCTCGATGAGTTTGTGCAGTCGATGCCAGGCCTCCGAAACATCTGGGCCGGTGACGACTTCTGCGCCTGGGAGGCAGTGACGTGTCTCCGTTACGGGGTGTCCATCAGTGCCACCAACTGGATTCGGCTGGCTGCCTTTCCCGGCCGTCTGCCGGAGGTGTCGAGCGTCGACGTTGATATGTCGCAGGTGGTTGTCACCTCCATTACGATGCGCGCGAACGGGCCGAACTTGTCAGGGACGCTGCCCGTTAGCTGGGGCTTGCTGCGAAACCTGGGCAAGGTGCACTTGGATAGGAACAGTCTCACTGGCAGCCTCCCGCCGGAGTGGAGCGACCTGGATGGGTTGGTGGAGCTCTACCTAAGCAACAACAGTCTCACCGGCAGCTTGCCGGGGTCGTGGGGAAAGTCCATGAAGAGTCTCTCCTTCTTGTTCCTCGATCGCAACGCCCTGACCGGTACGCTACCCCCGGAGTGGGGGCGCATGAGGTTGATTCGGTCCTTGATATTGGAAAAGAACCGATTGAATGGCACGCTTCCTGTGGAGTGGCAACATATGCAAGCCGCCTCAACGCTGAGCGTTGGTATGAACGATCTCAGTGGCACCCTTCCACACGAATGGGCGCGGATGTCGGTGATGGGGTGGATGGACCTGAATTCGAACCACCTTACCGGCACGTTGCCGGCGGTGTGGGCGTCGATGACCTTCCTGACTAACCTACAGCTTTTCAGCAACAAGCTCACCGGCACTCTGCCTGCGGAATGGCGGCGCTTGACATTGCTGGAGGAATTGCGCGTGGGGGACAATAGGATTGTGGGTACCATGCCTGCGTCGTGGTCGGCCATGACCTCGTTGACTGAGCTACGACTGGGGCGGAACAACCTCCTCGGCGTCTTGCCCACGGCATGGGGTGCGATGGCGCTCATGCAGGTGCTGGACGTGTCTGGGAATTCCCTGAGCGGCACTCTACCGGTGTCGTGGGGCTCGATGCGGCACCTCGATACGCTGAGTGTCCGCGACAACAAGCTGGGCGGCCCGCTACCGGTTGCGTGGAGGACGCTACCGGCAATCCAGCACCTCCATCTGGAGGGCAACCGGCTTTGCGGCTGTCTTCCCATCAACTGGGCAAGCCCTGGTGTCGACATCACGGTAGACGAGGCAGTCATGCGGACTAATTGTGCCACAGCGAACGCATGTGCTGGTTAAAATGTCATCTCCGCCCGCACTAATCATGACAGCAGCAGCAGCAGCAGCAGTATGGACGACAGTGGCAGCTCTCTGACGGTACCAAGCGCAGCCAACAACGGTAGTAGTGCTACCGTCAGCACGTCAACTCTGTCGGACTCCTCCACCTCAAATTCTCCCTCAAGCCAAAACACCAGCGGCGGCTCTTCTTGATCGAACACATGCGACGTGCCTCACTGCCAGTGGATGCAACCTCCGTGATCCAGCGTCGCACATGCGGTGGGATGTCGACGTTGTCCTCGAAGGTGACTGCGCCTATCGATCAAAGAACGGAAGCGCTACCACGTTGCCGATGACGTTGGTATGCTGCCATGTGCTGCTGTCAGTGGCCGCCGCATTGATGGATGCGTTCATGCAGAGAACGTACAGAAGGGGGAAGCTTCATAGTTGCAGCTACACAAGCACGGCTATGCACAGAGTAACGCTTTAGGTTGGAGCTAAAGCTCTTTTTGAAGAGGGGTACCGCCCAACAATTCCTGTACTCTTTCCTTGTGCTACAGCTCGCTGTCCGTGTTGCGTTGAGTAGCAGCGGATGGTGAAGAGACTTCGCTCGCTCTTGACCACAGGGTACGTCTGTGCGTGTGTGTGTGTGTGTGTGGAGTCTTACTTCGTCCACGCATACACACACACACACCACCTACCTTCTATTATGACTACAGCGGACCACCACCATCGCCTCATGCGTCGTCGTCATCGCCTGTGAGTCAGTGTGTCCTGTTATTTGTTTTTCTTGGTCTTGTTCTTGTACCCCCACCCCGCTGTGCATGTGTGTGGGTATGTGTGTGCGTCTGTGCATCGATGCTTGCATGGTGATGGCCCTGCGCCGCCTCTGGCTAAACTTGCTGGAGTGTATAGGCTCGCGACTATAGAAAGAGCAAACGGGCGCAAACTCAAGACATCTGCACACGCACACACACACACATACACACGCGCGCGCGCGCATTTAGAGAGTGACTGACACATACAGTGAAACGGCGTACAGCTTCTCCGTTACGAACGAAAAAAAAGGGAGAAGGAAGACCGCACATAGTTTTCTGCATACACGTACATAACTCTGGATTACTGAATCATGCCTACACACATTGGCTCTGTCGTCAACGCACGCACACACAGACATGTATAACCCTCCCCCTCTCCCTCTCCCTCTCCCCCTCCCCCTATTACACTGCACGGGTCTATCCCCGACACTCATTTACTCCATGTATCTCCTTCGCCTTGTCTTCGCTTGCCACTTTCCTTTCGCGCATGTACGTTTTGCTGCCCTCCTCCTCCTCCTTCCGCGCTGCAGCAGTGGCTGCGGCCACCACCCACCCACCCCTTCTCTCTCTCTCCCCTCCCCCCTTTTCCCGTACGAGTCATTCGCCCTTCCACGGCATCTTTTTTTTTTGGCTAAAAAAAGGCGCACCCTTCGTGAAACCCTTTTGTGTACTTCTCGTGGTCGCTCGCTTAACCTCGCCCATGCTAGGCTGTTGGCCAACTCCCTGTGTGTTTGGACCTTTCTAGCATCTCGCCCCCCCCGCCCCGCCCACGCTCTCATTTTGCCTCCAGCTGTGCTGCTTGGGGAGACGTCTCCCTCCTACAAACTCGCCCTCCCACCTCCCTCTCTCTCTCTACTGTCTGCTCCTTCGCTCATTATACTCTCTCTTTTTCAACCATGTGGTTGACGGGAGTGCCTGTTGCCGCAGCATTGCCCCTCCTTCTCTCCTTGTGCTCTATCCTGTCTCATCAAGCCTACCCCCGTGTTGTTTCGACGCTCCTATGTGTATACCGTGCAGTGATGAGTGCGCATGCGCCTGTGCCTGGGCGCCGGGCATGAGCAGTTCAATGAAAGCGAACCCAAAAAAAAAAAAGCAAATGCAGGGCGTTCTCCGCCTCCCCCTCCCTCCCTCCCTGTCTCTGCCGTATCAGGGTGCTCAAACCAATCAATGCACTGGGGCCTTACAATGGACCCGAATGCTGCCTCTCCCCCCGCAAGTCGTACTTCTCCCTCTCACTCACGGCAGCGCAATACCTGTGATGCAGCTGTACCTCAGCGGATCATTCACCGCCGCCGCCGCCGCTCCTCTGCCACGGAAAATTATTGCTTCCCTTCTCTCCATTGTACACGAACATATGCGTATCCATTCACTCGCTCCTCCTCCTCCTCCGCCGCCCCCCCCCCCCACCGTTGCCCTCCGCCACTCAATCTCTTACACCGTTTACTTTCGCTGAACCCCGCGTGTGTATACCTGTGCGTACTTGTTTGCTCGCGCCGCGATGATGAATCTGAACGGTGCACACCATGTCTCCTTACCCACCCCGCCTCCTCCCTCAAATGCTGAAAAGAAAAAGAGGGTCAACGTAGCGCTCACACATACACACACACACAACGAACACGCGCAGGCACAGGCAGCGGTGCATCTGCAGCCCTCCTCTCTTCTCCCCTCCTCCCTCATTCTTCCATTTCTTCCTTTTCTTTTTCCTCTTTACACCCTCATTTTCCTGGCCCTGTTCACCCTGTGTTGGTGCGTGCGTGCATGCGTGTGTGGTGGGTTGTGTCCAAGTCAGCCATTTCACGAACTCGCACCAGGCCTTCACCGCTGCCTCCCCCCCCCCTATTTCGTCTCGCTTTTCTTTCCTGTCTCTCCCCCTCCCTCCCTCCCTCTCTCCCCACCTACACACACACACGCACATACGCACGCGCAAGAACGACAGGGAGAAACGTGCACCAGCAAAGTCATTGTGTTCTCCTTCTATTGCTCTGCCCCACTCTCTGCCCACCATTTACCTCTCCTCTCCTCTCCTCTCTCTCTCGTGCCTGAGCTCGCCAAGCGTGTGTAAGCGAAGCCCAGCGAGTTCGCCGCCGAAGATTTGCTACACAAGCCACAGCAGTGGCGGTGGCGACCCAAATAAGAAAGAGACCAACGCCTCTCTCTCTCACCTTTCCTCTTCTCTCCTACATTTCGTAGCGATTGGTTAACACCACTGTGGGTATCCCTTGCGTCTGGGTGTGCCTCGGTGGGGTATCCTGTCCCCACCCCACGGTGCGACTCGTGGGCATTCGCTTGCCAGTATCCATCCACTCTACCCCCACTCTCTTCGCGTGTGCGTGACTCTTTCGCTCACAGAGAGAGAGAAAGAGAGCGAGAGAAGAAACAGACAGACCAAAGAAGGAACGAAGCGGAAAGAAGGAGGGCCCGTCTGTCAGCGAGTGCAAACGGCATCGTCACTGGTGTGTTTCTTTTCGTGTTCATTTTGTTTTGTTTTGGGGGGTTGTTGTTGTTGTCTTGCTAAGCTAATCGTTTTCGCGCGCGCTTCTGTGGGCATGTATATGTTTCTTTCTCACCGTGTCTGAGTGATACCCCAAAGGTTAAGAACCCGCACAGCAGCAGATAAAAAAAAAAACAAAAGAGAGCGATTTGAGAGAGGAGTACGAGTCACCACCTCTCCAGCGTACGATCGCATTGACTCTCCCTCCCTCCCTCCCTCCCTCTCTCTCTATTGTGTGGAATTTCAGAGCTCTACTCGGCAGGCTCTCGTTTTTTTTTCGTGTGCGCGTGGGTGTGGGTGTGCGTGTCTTTCGTCCCTTCACTGCAAGAGACGCCTGGCCCTCCCCCTCCCCCTCTCTTTCTTTCTCTCTCTCTCTCTCCCCGCCCTCGTCCTTGCTCGTTTCCTCACACACCCACACACATTCTGCTGTCATCTAGTTTTCACCCCACCCCCTGCTTCTTCGTCACGTGCGCGTCTGCTGTGTGTCTGCTGTGTGTGTGTGTGGGTGGGTGGGTGTCCCTGCGCACGAAAGCGCGTCTCTTCGCGTACTGCGTATCATCCGCCTCTTGGACCCCTCCCTCTCTCGTTCTCGTTTCCCCTCCCCCTCCCTCTTATCTCTCTTTGCATCCTTTTTCACCTTTTAGTTTGCCGCTTCTCTTTTCCCCTCTCCTTGGTTATCATCCCTGCACCCCTCCTCCCTCATTCGCTTGCTGTAGTGTCGCGCGTGTGTGTCTCTGTCTGTCTTGGCCCTTAAAACTTTCAAAGCTCTGTGGGTAGGTTTTGACGTTTTGTTTTCTCTGTTTGTTTGACCGATGCAGACACACACCCGCTCCAGTGACGCCCGCACTCTTCAGACAGTGACAGCGACTGCGTCAGAGACAAACTCTGTCCGTACCGGAGGCTCCTCTGCCTCCAACTCGCCTTCGCATAGGTTGCGCCGGTCGAACCTGCCGGCTCCCCTGGCGCCGGAGGTGCTTTCCAGGCCTCTCCCCGTTTCACAGAGGCCCAACGGCGTCTCATCGTGTCCTGTGAACCGCACCAGCAGGCCTGCACCGGGCGTACCACCTATGCCGGCTCTTTCGCCCACTGCATCACCGCTAGCCGCGCAGGGTCGCAGCCCACCGCCGCACCTACGGGAAGCGTATCAGCGCCGAGTCCATCCTGCAAGCAGCGGCAGAGGTGGAAGTGCGCTGCCACGGCCACCGGCCAGTACACCGATGCAGGCAAGTCCCTCCTCTGTGGAGGAAAGCATTGATGGCAACTACCGTCGTGGCTCCCACCACGCTCGCAGCAGCATGAACAGCTGCCGCAATGGTAGCGGTCTTGAGAAAAGCAACAACACCCTGGGCCTCCGTACTCATGAGCTGACGCAGCCCATGCCCTCCATGTCGAGCCGACTGCCATCGATGACGCAGCCAAATAAGCTGTCGACCTCTGCAACAGCCAGCTCCAATATGTCGATGGCCCAGCCACCGACTCAGCAGCAGTCGGCCTCCACAGCAACCATGCCGATGGTGCCGACATCACCGGCCCGCTTGGTGTCGCAACCAGACGTCACCCTTCTCTCGGTCACCTCGCCGGCGCGCAGGTGCTGCCTGGTGGCGGAGAGCAGTGACCGCAGCGTCGAAACCGCACCAGCGTCAACAGTGCGAATATCGTTGCCACCACCACCTTTGCCGCCTGCGCCTGCACCGGCGCCTCGTACGTCCTCGACGTTGGGTGTGACGCCCGCGAGCAACAGCGGCACTCGCGACTCGTCGCATCAGGGAGAGGCAGAGGCTCGCACCGCTGCTAGAGACGGCAGAATTAGTACAGAGGTGTCCCTGCGAGGTAATCCGCGGGTGAGGACGCTCGTGAATAATTTGTACCAGAATGTCATCACGATCCAGCCTGAGGAGCCACTGCAGTACCTCGCACAGCTCCGTGCTAGCACAGTGCCGCAAGTGACATCCACGCAGCTCGTGGCGACCGTCACACAGCGAGGAGAAGTAAAGCGGGCGCTAAGGCAGCAATCCCGCACGGTACCGCAGTCACGGCAGCTTTTGGACAGAGGAAACGGCAGTACCCACCAACCAGATTCACACTTGGCTGCGGAAGCTAACACCTCGAGCGCGTCAGTTTCGGCAGAGCTGCGTCGCGATAGTAGCGAGACGAGCGATAGTGACGGCGGCCAGACACGAGCAGGGTCAGTGCAGCTAACACCCCAGCAACCTGCGAGTGCTGCCTCTCGCGTAGGCGAGGTTGACCTCACCGGCAGCTTGAGCAGCGGTGCCGCCAACCGTTCAGTCTCGTTGACAGCACCTGATAATCCAGTCGCTGTTGTCCGTCTTCTTCCGACATCGCCATCAGCACCAGAGTCACTGCAACCGCGCGCTGGAAGCAGTGGCACGGTGGTTGACAGCCTTTCGATGCCGCAGTCGATCGCCGGCACTGTAACGCGCACAAGTGCTAGCAGCAACGTCAGCACCAGCGGCATCGCGGCGAGCAAGCACGGATCCCTGCAATCCCTGCCGCGCCCTGGGGTAGTTGCAAATGGCCTAGCAAGCAGCGGTTTTTTCTCTGGTTTCGCCGTAGGGTGCGCTGGTCATCAGACCGGGAGCAGCGTGGCGTTGCTGCAGCATGGCGGCGGTAGTGGCAGCACCTTCCGCTCCAGCGGCGGCGCGGCACCGCACTCCATGGTCTCTCTCGCTGGCAGCGTGTCTGGTGTCGATCGCGGCGAGACCACACCGAGCGACCTCAGCTCTCTGTTCAGCATTAACTCCGTGGATCTGCATGAGTTCATGGCGGAGTTCCGCCTCGCCAAGGAGGAACACTACGGAGGCAGTGTTGACCATCCCACCATCACCCTGGACGAGCTCGCCTGCATCATTGAGTCCAGCAGCTTCCCCTGCACCGACGCGGAGGTGCTGCTGGACCTGTTTGATGAGCTGCAGTCGTGCGCACAGTACCTCGCGGGTGTGTGGAGCCCTACTTGCCCCCCGCCAGAGGTGTCGGTCACGCGGAAACGCAACAGCTCGCCCCCGCAGCTGCATGGAGCCCTGGGTGCTGGAAGTTTGAGCTCTGTCTCCTTCGATGGCGCTGTGACCGCCACAGCGGCAGTTGGGGGCAGTGCTACGAGAAAACTGCGTGGAGTCGGCAACGTGAGTGGGCCGACGTGGCCGGCGGGGCGGGTGCAAGGCGCCGAGTCGTGCGTAACTGCTGCCCATCCATCGTCAAGCATCGCTGCGCAAGACGTGAGCCACGGTTACGGACGACTCGCCGACGAGGCGCAGGACGATGGTGACGTTACAGTCGGCGGCCGCACAGACGCCAAGGACGGCAAGGCCCTGGCGATCGACAGTCGCACTTCAGAAGGACTGTCGTACGAGTCACCTGGCAGGGGTGGCATCTACAACCCCTACAGCCGCAGCACCGCTGACGTCCTCCACGGCGCCTCGCCTCTCCAGCGACAGCAAGGGATGTTGCAGCACCCCTACCCAGACGCCAAGGACATCGAGGACGGCGAGGCGGCGCCGAGGATCCTCTTTGACACCCTCCTTGCACGCATGGCCTACAAGCTCCACGGCCGGTACCCGTCCGAGGCGATCCGCATCGCGTTTTACGGCATGGTGGTGGATGAAGAATCGGTAGCGGCTGCCTTGGAAAGCAGTGGGCGCAGTGCCGGAATCGGTGCCGACGGCGCATCACTGGGGGCCAACGGACGAAGTTTGCGCGGGGTCGTCTCAACAGACTCCCTCACGCCATCAGAGGTGACCGCGATGGGCAGCGGCAGTGCCGGAATGGAGACGATGAGCTACGGCACTCTCCCAAGTTGCACTGTGCCGCTCTCTCGCTGTATTGCGGAAGGACTGTTTGCGCGACTGGGCATGGTCGACATGACGGCGGGCCAGCTACAACGTGGTCTCCGCAGTGCCGGGCTTCCAACAGACCAGGACGAGCAGCGTGTGTGCGAGTGTCATCTTGAGGACTTCGCGCGACTCGTGCGCACCATCACGGCCGTCTCTGAGCGCGGGTCCAGTGTGAGTCCGGCAAACCCCCTTCTTTCAAGTCTGCGCGAGAGTTACCTGCAGCGCGCCAGCATCTTCACGGTATGCAACAACAACACCAGCGGTGGCACCGTTCCCGCCACCTCAACCCCATGGAAGGAGTAGCAGTCGTCGTCGCTGGAAACAGCAGCAGGTGGAGGCTGAGGCCAAACGCCGTCGTACGCAGCATCCTTCCTTAGCACGGACGCCATTGCTGTCGTCTCACTGGTCTCCCTCGCGCTTTCCCTCCCCACCTGCTCTCGTTGCCAGTGTGCAACTCCACATTGGACATATATCGATATATGTGGCTGTCGATGCGTGTTTGCGTCCCCCTTTTCGGTGCTCTCACCCCCATCGTTCAGCATCGTCGTTACTACTTCTCCGTTCACCATGTTCTCCTGCTGCTCTTGACCATCTCGCTCGCTGTGGCAGCCGAGCGTCGCTCCCCGCTTCCATTGCTTTGTTGTTGCTGCAATTTGTGTCACCCCCCCCCCTCTCTCTCTCTCTCTCCGCCTCCTCCCTCCTGCTCCTCACGTGGTTGCCGCCTCTTTAAACTTTTGCCCTCACGGGGATGTAGCGCGAGAGAGAGAGAGAGAAAGAGAGAGGGGAGGGGGTGACACACCCACACACCCACACACACATGCGCATGCGCATGCGCAGAGCGTTACGTGTGTTTTTCCATGCAGCCCCCTCTCCCCCCTTTGCCCTTTCCTCTCTCCGTATTTCCCCCTCCCCTCCCCTCTCGCGCTGCGTGGCGTAGATATCGATGCTCCCTTGTGTGACACTTTCCTCGCCTCTCTCTCTCTCTTTTCGTCGTCATAGTGGGAGCGAAGAAAAAGGAGAAGCCCCCAAAACAGCGGAGACGGGACACTTGTACAGGCGTGCACGCTCGTCTAGAAGTTTTACAAACGTGGGGATAGCTGGGAGGAGGTGAATGTGTATGTGTGTGTGTGTGAGAGAGGATGAGGGAGGGAGGGAGGGGGACAGACTATGTAGAGGTGTCCTCTCTTACGGACCCTTTTAAGGTTTCTTCTTTGTTTCCCTCAACAGTGTCTCTGACTCCCCTCTCGCTGCTATTGGCGTCATTGGTCTCACGCTTTGCCTTTCTCTCTCTCTCTCCGACTGCGTTGTTTCTCACGGTGACTCTGGTGCTCACACACGCACCGAGACCTCTCTCACTTGCCCCTCCCCCTTTTCTCTCTCCCTTGTCTGCGTGTGTGTGTGTGTGTGTGTGTGCGTGTTGGTGACGTCACTTCGTCTCGTCTTTCGCCTCTGGGTTTTCCCCTGGAATGGGGGATGCTCAGCGCATTCTCTGGTTAGTCGGCTCCCCTTTTTGTCGCTCGTCGCTTCGTGCTCACCTGCCTGTGTGGTGCATGTGGGTCACGTTTAGCTCGCGTGCCCTCATTCTCATCTCTCCCCCTCCCTCTTCCCATGGTATCGCTACCACTTTACCCCCTCCGCCGCCACTTCCCCATCTCCCTGCGCTCTTAGGTGACCGAAGGTGTATGTCTATGCTGGGGTGTGGGGGCCTGCGGGTCTTGCGGTGGTGCGCCGTGTGTCCCGCAATTACAAACTCCTCTCAAAGACTGTGTGCGCGTGCCTTCATCGCTTTTGTGTGCATTTGCGCATTTTGCCTTTTCTCGCTTCCCAACCGTCCCTCCCCCTCCCTCTCCCCCCCCCTTCCTGCGTCTTCTCCCTCTTGCTGTCTGTGTAGGCCCTCACCGCCCCGCCACTATCCTCGTCCCTCTCTCTATTCTCTCTCTCTCCGTGTGTGCAGCATGCAGAGCCATCAGCTGTGTACCCTGGTGAGTGCCTTTACAGAGACTTCGCACGCCCACAGAGAGAGGGAGACGTGTGATTCTGTGTCTCTCTCCCGATAAGGGCGAGTGCTGAGACTGGGAACGGACAGCAGTGGAAGAAAGCAGCGGGAATCACAGTGCATGTGGCACTCCTCTCTCCTCTTCTTCCACACATGCGACACCTCTTCTAGACTCGAGAAACAATGCGAGCGGGAGATGTGTGCACGTGATGGCCGCACTGCAAGTAGCGCTGAAAACGAGCTAGACAAGAGAAGTTGGGGAACGGAGTAGGGGGGTCCCAAAGAGTGCAAGCAGCAGGCCTCACCGCTCTCCTGAAATTGTCCTCATTCCTCACTCCGCCCCCTCCCTTTCTCTCGCTCTCTTCTTCTCCCTTCTTACGTGTTGGAATTGTATTGGCGTTAGGTTCGCGGTCTTCCTGATATGCCTGCTTTACTCCTATCCGCTTGTATTCGGCTCATTTCTTCTGTGCGTTGGCCGTTGCTGTTGTGGTGGTTTCTAGCACTTGGTGCATCCAATGTATATGCATATGGGGCGGTCTAGGACTGTTTGCATGGTGGCTGCCAGTCCCTCTCACTCCCCCCCTCAGGGCTCTCCCTCTCTCTTTCATGAGTCGGTCCCCCATTCTGATCGGCGACCACCACGACTACTACGGTCGGTGGTTGTATTGTCACTCACTCACTGAGGTGTTGTTATGTTTCCGTTGGTGTGTTTCTTTGGCTGCTTTCTCGCTTGTCATTTCCGCCCTCCTTTCTCACCCCCTTCCCTCAGCCTTCCCCCTCGTTCTCCGGGAAAAGAATGCACCAAACGCTTTGCCAGATGTGTGTGTGTGTGTGTGCGATGGCTACGGTGTCTCCGCTCACGTCTCGTGCCCAAAACGCCGTGGTTCGCATTGCCTTCTCTGCCCCCTCCCCTCCCCCCATTTGGTATGGCATGAGTGTCAGTGCGCGTTCGTGGATCTCTCCTTCTCACATTACCACTCTTTTTCCCTTCCAGTTGTGATTTGGGTGCGCACTCCAGCCTGCGAGTCATTCGTACCTTGTCCACTCGCTTGTTGTTGTTTTTCTTCCCTCACTTTTATTGTCTTGTTCTTGGGGCTTGTATCGCCTGCTTGGGTATTTGGTTGGCCCTCCCCTGTGTGTATGTGCGTGCATGTGTATGTGTGTGTGTTTCTCTCTCTCTCTCCCCCCTCCCTCCTCGGAGACCCTTCCTGCCGATGTGGTGCTGAAGACTATTATATACCCGCTGTCGGCGCCTTTCTTTCCCTCCGCGTGCCTTCTTACCTCTCACGGCCATGGGGGCCCCCAGTACGCTGCAAACAAACACAAAAAGAATAACGACTCTGCGCATTGGTCCCGTCTTGCCTGTGCATGGGTGTGCGTGTGCCCCCTGCATATAGGCCGCTCTCTCTCTCTCTGCATCTCTCTCTCTACCCCTCTGTCCATCACGCTCTTGTTGTTTCTTCTTTGCTTTACCAGTGGCCACGAGGAAAGCTGCTCCGGCTGGTAGAGCCGCCTATTGACCGTTCTGGATGCCAAAGCGGACGCGATTGGGGGGTGGGTGGGTGGCAGCTCTCGAGAAGGTACCCTGTGCGTCACCTAAGCATCGCCCTCTCTCTCTCCGACGTGTTCATCAAAAAGCCCGAAAGAGCCACTCTTGAAAGATGGGTACAGCCCTGCAACGTCCTCACCTCCCCCCCCCCCGCCCCCGGGCGACCCTCGATGCACCTGCGCACTGCCCACACCAGTAATCCGGCAAGGCAGCCGCCACCTTTCAGTGCGGAAGAGTAGGCCTATATGTCAGTGACAGTGTGCCAACAGTAGTCAGTGCGGTATTCGGCAATCCCCTTTTCTTCTGCACTCCACAGGAGCCCAGCCCCACACCCTTCAAACCGGCCATGATGGAGGTGCTCGAGATGGCACTCCGCGAAGTCCACTGCGGCTCCGCTGCTGGACATCTACAGCCAGAGCGTCGCCACCGGCCGCGTGCGTGCTACGTGGAAAGAGGGATTCATTGCTACGCTGCTGCAGCCGCACATACTCGATGAGGATTACGTGCCCTACCGTCCTTTGACACTGGCCAGCAAACTGTGCAAACCACCTGAGCGAGTGGCCTCGCGACGACTGTGCGACCATCTGAGAAAGAAGCCTCCACCACAGCTGTCTGGCTTGCGGGCCAGGCTGGCGCCTTTGGCTCGGTAGATCACGGCACTATCAGCGCGGCACGGAAAAAGTTCAGCTTAGTGCCAACAGCTTACGCTCTGGGTCATCGGCTTCTTAGACGATCGTCACGGCTGCGTTCTCCTCTACAAGGCGAAATAGAAGATGGTCAAGTTTACGTTCTATGCCCCACAGGAAGCAGCCCTGAGCCTTCTTATCCTCCTCTTCATTATGGTGGACTCGCTGAATGGGGAGATCCGCTAGACACCCGGACTGCACCACGCCTTCTTTGCTGATGACCTCATACTCCTTATATCCTCTACAGGCAAGCATGCCATACGAGCCACACCACAATCCGCCCTCCGGAGGGTGGAGCACCAGACCCTGAGTCAGTGTGCTCGCACGAGTGAGGTCCTCCAACGCTTCTTCTCCGCTCTTTCTGCATGGGACTGATTCGATTCAAGCTGCTCTGCGGTCCCACCGCGTGGTGGGACAGTGCTAGCGAGAACTGCAGGAAGGCCCTTGAGCACTTCCACGTCAAAGCAGCTGCAGTTACAGCGGATACCGCAACATACTCAGGCGAAAGAGATGTACTCGCGGAGGTCGATCCCCTGCTAGTCGACGCCGTAGTGCCACACCCGCCTGGGACTCTCCGCCATCGCACGAGGAGGCTGCGCTGCGCATTTCGCGCGGGAAGTGTACACACCAAATTGCAATTTTGCCATGACGCTTTGGCAACACGCACGCACACAAGCCCACTCCTAACCTCCTCCCCTTCCGGCCTTTCGTTTGCCTGTGCAGACGCACACGTGTACAATAACTTCCTCTTCGCAGGACCCCCATCTCTCCTCTGCTCTCCCAGTCCTTTCTGTCTCTCTCGTGACTGCGGCCAACCCTTCCCTACGCGATCGTGTGCGCATTCACATCCACACACATATACCTGCATGCTGAGGCATCTCTGCCCGTCACCATCATGGTGACTTCATTGGGATCCCCTTCCACAAAGTGATCTACCACCGACAAAGACCTGCCAACCATGCGCACAAGTACGCCTGGTACGGCGTAGCTGTACCCAGGAGCGTTGAAGGACGGCGAGTCTCGCCTCGCCTCTCCTCCTCGCTGCAAGCGTGTTTTGCCCTCCTGCAGAAGGGACTCCGCCATTTTCGCTCGGCTGGCCTCCGGCCGCGACGCACAGGCATACAACGTGCCGGGCGTGGTCGCGCTCCTCCCTCCCGCTTATACTGGGGAGGACGTTAGCTGGTGTTGTTACGGTGTCTGCGAGCTCGCGTCAGCCCCCTCCCTGATGTGAGCCAGCGGGTGGGCCATGAGGGGGAGGGGGAAGGGGCGATGCCCCGCACGTGCATCGAAGTCACCGGATTGAGACACACGAATTCTGTGCGAGCGGAATACACAAGTCCGTCTTCCTCTCCCTTTCCCCCTCCCCCCTCGCCTGGCGACGACCATCATTGAGTGTCCAATAGTTTGGCCTGTCTCCTCCTCCCCAGTGAGCAGCACGCAGACGCGCAGGCGCAAGCGCACCCGCTCAAACCTTCTGTGCTGTGTTCTCCAGGGTGAAGGGGGGTCAAGGAGGCGCGCCTCGAGAGGGACTCTCGCTCTCTTCTTGCCTTCCTCACCGCACTGACCGGCGACTTCACCACACATTTGTCGAGAGAGCGACAAAGGCGCCAGCGCGATGCCATTGGTGTATATCTGCCTGTGACGCCCTGCGTGTCTGTACGCCTCAATGTGTGTGTGTGTGGGGGGGGGGGGGGGGGGGGGGGGCTCACCCGTCCACACACACACACACACCTCGCGAAGGCGAACAAAAGAGAGAAAAAAAAAAAGCGAAGACATAAACGATGAGAGGGCAAACAGCAGACACAAATACTCCCCGGCATGGGCCGAACGTTAACCATCCCGCCCGCCCTCTCTCTCTCTCTCCCCTCCCCCTTTCCTCTAACCCTGAACTACCACCACTGCAAATCATCAGCGCCAATTCGTGCAGCGAGCAGTGAGGCAATGATGAGGAGAGAGAGAGAGAGACAGGAGGAAAAGAAAAAGAACCGCAGTACGCTTCGTTGCGCCAGTGGGGAGTGCGGGGAAAGGACAATGAAGAGAAGGAGAATCGCGTCGCTGCAGGTTCGTGGGGAACCGGTACCGACTCAGGCTCCGAAGGCCCCGTCGCTTTGTTGTTGTTATCGCCCCACGGTGCGTTGTGGGCGTGGCCAGCGCATCCCTTCGCTCCTCCTTTCCTCTCTTGGTGTGGTCGCCTTCTTGTTCGCTACCACCGCTCTGCCTCTCCCTCCCTCCCATCTTCGCGCGAAGGCATGACAAGCTGCTTGTGGGCAGGGGTGTGGGGTATGCTTTGCCCTGGACGCCTCCATCGTTGTGCGCGCATACAGGAACAGCCCATTATAGAGAAAACATCGTGATTGGAAATAAAAACATAAAGGGCCACAGCTGACACTCAAAAATGCTGCGCCAAAGCTCCACCGCACTGCAGCGTCTCCAGAAGCAACGGCAAGAGTCGGTAGATCATGCAGTGACATCTGTGAAGCCATCGTCGCCGCAGCAGCCGGTAAGCATGCCATCAACGCTGTCGGAGGGACTCCATGAGTTTTACAGGTCGCATAGACAGCTCGAACCACATCTGCAGCAGCAACCGCAATCGCAGCGACCGCTCGTGCATGAATCCTCGCAAGCGGCGCTGCCGAACGTGCTAGCAAACATCAAGCTGGCACACGAACGCCTCTCAGCCTCCGTGGCACGGTCACGCAGCCGCGATCGCAGCGTGTCGGAGTCACTTGTCGGTGGCCACCGTAATGACAAGAAGGACCTGCTTAACCGCCAAGGTCAACCGACACAGAAGTACCCCGGCAAGACCCACCATACCGCTGCTCTCTCTAGTGATGGAAAAGGGGGAAGCAGAGCCTCTCCGATGCGCTCCCCTTCGCCTCCGGACAGCATCGCCACTGCAGCCCCGCCGCTACGCCCAGAGGTGCCCGCAACCGCTACATTAGGCCTTGATCCTACACCGCCGTCGGCATCGTTGCAGGTTTGCCAGCAGCGAAGCGAAGAGGTGAGGGTCAAGTCGCACGATCGGGGCGTAGCCGTGTGGTACCCAGACCCACGTGTCATGGATTTGACTCTGCCGCTGCCTGGCACGCGAACAGCTGCGCCCAATACCACACTCTCGTCACCTGGCGACCGGGCCGACGAGCTTCAGCGCACCCGGCAGAAACTGGCAGAGATGCAGCGCCTCTATAGTTTTGAGAAGCAGGCACAACTTCAGCAGCGCACTCGGCAGCTGCGCGAAGAAGCGCGGCAGCGGCAATCCGACGACGACATCACAGAGCGGACGGCTCAGCTCTTGACCGATTACGAGTCACTCATGCGATTCCGCGACACCGCCAGCCGAGAGCATCTGGAAGCCGTTCTGCAGCGTATCACCGACGAGTGGGGGCGAAGTGCTGAGAGCCTCGAGCAGACTCGCGCTTCGTGTGAGGATGCTCTCCTTTCTCGCCTACAGACTACTCTTGCAGAACAGCAAGACGCACTCGCGAAGCGCCTCCAGCAGCACCTCGTGTTGGTGGCCAAGTCCACAGTGGATACGGAGCTTGCCCAGCATGCGACCATCGCGGCTGCCGTCCAGGAGCAAGTTGAGTCCTTCAAGGAGGAGTATCGCCGTGTACTAGAGCAAGATATGGAAGAGCGGCAGCGGCTGATGGATGAGCACGTGGCCCATCGAGAGACGCAGTGGCGCAGCTTCCTGAAGGACGAGCACGCCCGCATGGTCGCGACCAGCGAGGCGGCTGCTCGTGAAACGAGTCGTCGCCAGCTGGAGACGCTGCACATTGCGATGCGCGACATCACGGCACTGCGAGAGCAGCTGCTGCGCGAGCATACACGTCGACAAGCACAGGTGGGTCAGGAATACCTGGCGGCGTACGAAAGTCTCGCCGGCGCGTACGTCTCGTCCACGGAAGAAACGGCCGAGTACGTGCTGCGCCTGCAGCGCGACTACGCGAATGTCATACGCGCCCTACACGAGGAGGTAAGTCGCGTGTTGGCAGAGAAGCAGGAGGCAGTGCGTCAGGTGGAGCAGTGCACTTTGCAAGTGGCGGAAGCCGTCGCGCAGCAGCTGCATGTCGTCGAGGAAAAGGTGGACTCGCGGTGGCAGGCTCGGTGGGCGGCGGAGCAGGAGGCGCACCGTAGCGCTGTGCTGCAGCTTACTCGTATGCACGAAGAGTCCCTGGAGAAGATGCGCCGCTCTAGCGCCGCCAAGGAGGCCCAGCTGCAGCAGGAGCGCGAAAGAGAGCGAGCGGCATGGGAGGAGCAACTCACGCACCAACAAGAGCGACTGGCCGCTGCCGCTGACGACGCCTTCCAGAGTGCCCAGGCTGCGGTGCAGAGACTGGAAAGCGAAAAGGAGAGTCTCTCGTCGCACATTCAGCAGCTGAAGGGTCAGCTGCTGCGCGAGAAACTTGCGCACGAGGCAGCCGTCCAGGACGCGCGTCAGGCCGAAGAAGCGCGCTACGTGTTGCAGCTGAGAAGCCTCGAGGCGACCTACGATACGGTGCTGCTACAATACAAGGAGAAGCTCAAGGCGGCTTGCAACAGCAGTGAAAGCTCTGATGGTGGCCTCACAACTGCAACGACTGCACTGAAACGTGTGGCGGAGCTCGAGAAGGAGCTGCACGAGACACAGGCAGAGCACGCGACTCGAGTGCAGCAGGCCGTAAAGGAGGCGGTAGTACTATGGTCAGCGCGGCTTGAGGAGTGTCGCCAGCAGCAGCAATCTGACTGCAACGTAATGGAGCAGCAGCACCGCGCGCTGCGGGAGGCACTCCTCGGCGAGGTACAGCGGCGCGAGCAGGCACTGGAGGAGAAATGTGCAGCCCAGCGCAGGGCCCACCAAGAAGAGCTGCAAGACGTCATCATGAGGGAGAAAGAGGCCTCTCAGCGCGCACTGGAGCGTCTCGAGCGGCAGCACGTTGCGGCGCAACGCCAGATGGAAGCAGAGACAGAGAGGCGTGTGCGTGCCAGCGAGGATGCACTGGCGGTGCGCGAAAAGCAGCTCGAAGTTGCCGAAGCACAATGGCTGCGTCGCCGTACCGAAGACAATGAAGCCGCACTGCAGCAGCTGACAGCACACGTTGCTGCTCAGCACGCGAAGCAACTCAAAGAGGTGGAGGAACAAGAGGCCATCTTGCGCAGTGAGCGGGCCCAGCTCGCACAACAGCAAGCCATGATGGAGCAAGATATACGGAGGGCCGTGCGAGGAGAAATGGAGATGCAACTGGCGGAGCAGCTAGCCGCCGCCGAAGAGAGGTGGATGCGACTGCTGGAATCCGAGCTGATGCAGCGCTTCACCACATGGCAAGAAGTGCGGAGGCAAGAGCTGGAGTGTGTACAGCAGCTCCATCTCTCTCAGGAGGCAGAGGCCATGCGCGCACGCGAAGCAGCCTGGACGGCCGTACGCACTGCATCGCTTGACGCCTACAGTGAAGCTGCCGCTGCCAAGCTGCAGGAAGTGCTGGCGGTAGAGCAAGCGCAGTGGAACACAGCTCAGCAGCTGCACGCAGCGGAACGAGATGCGAGCATTGAAGCTGCCACTGCACGCGTAGTGGAGCACTTTGCCATGACGGAGTCCACCCGTGCGCAACTGGAGGAGGAGGTGCGCTCACCCTATCTTGCCCTCCTAGAGCAACAGCAAGCCAAGACGACTGCACTCTTGGCAGAGCAGCGTCGCCACCACGAGGAGGCTGTCGCGCAGGTGAGGGCAGCGTCCGCTGCGCTGGCTCAGCAACAGACAGCGCAGTTCGAGAAGAACTGCGACGCGCGCGAGCGAGAACATGAAGCACACGTGCGAGAGCTGAGGGAGGCGCTCGAGCAGCAATTGGCCACTCAGCGCTCCCATCACGCAGCAGCACTCGCAGCAGCGCGCTCGGCAGCGCAGGATGGCATCACGCGCCTTCAGCAGCAAGCGGATGCAGAGCGTGAAGCGTACGAGAACGCCGCATCTGCGCGGATGCGGGATGTGCGTCACCTGTATGAGCAGCAGATAGCGGAACTGCGGCAGCGCTGCGACGCGCAGGCAAGCCAGCTATCCCACATGGAAGCGGAATCATACCTTCTAGCGCAGCGCATTCGAGACGAGCAGGAGGCGAAGATGCGCACAGAGTATGAGGGGAGCATCGCAAGCCTGCGCGAAGCTGTGGAAGAGCAAAATCGGGGCTACGCCGAGTTACAAGCCTCCCTGTACGCACGCGTGCAAGCCGAAGCGGACCGCATTCAAGCTGGTGCAGACGAGAAGCTAGCCCATTTCATGGAGCAACAGCAGAAGCAACTGGCCGAGCTGCTTCTCGCTCACGAAGCAGCCCTTGGGGAGCAGCAGCAGCGCCAACAGGAGGAGCTAGCACGACTGCAGGTTTGTCATGAGGGGGATCTCACGGCGCAGGCGTGCAAACTCCGCGAAGCGCACGAGGCCACCGAAGCGACACTCCAGTCCACGTGGGAAGCTCAGCAGGAGAGCTGGCAGAAGCTTCTAGAAGATGAACGCCGTGACCGGCGCGCCGCAGACGAACGCGCAAAGGCCGCAGCAGCCGACGCGGCTGAGCTCCGTGTTGCATGCGAACGGCAGCATGCAGCGGCCTACCGTGCACTGGACGACGAATACCGCGGGTTGCTGGAACAGATTCGGCACGATGTACAGGAAGAGCGTGAAGAGCTTGCGCGCCGCTGCCTTGAAGAGGAGGAGCAGCGCTTTGCGGCCGAGATGCTGCAGCGTCAGTACGCTCACCGTCAATCACCCCATACTAAACCGCAGCAGCAGCAGCAGCAGCAGCAGAGCGCGTCCACATATTCCTTTCCCAGAGCCGACATCCCTGTTCTTGTGACAGCTCCAGAGTCCCAAACGCCGCTCTGCAGGAGACGCGGTAGCGGTACCGCAGCCTACTCGGGCGTCTCTACTCCCGCTGCGCCGTACTTGGCGACCTCGGAGGGAAGTCCTCTGCCCATTTCTCCTGCTGCTCCTGTCGAACTGTCGCCCGCGCATTACCATCAGAACCATCGCCACAGCCAAGAGCAGGAGTCGCGTGACGATCTTCTACAAAAGGCCGCACAACGTCTTCGACAGCTGTGGGACGTGCTCGAGGTGCCCCCTGACGATCAGCGCTCCTTCCTTAACTATACAGACTCGCTCGCTCAAGAAGCACCAGCGGCGGAGTTGCAGAACGCGCTGACACGGGAACAGCGACGGCTGGAGGCGCAGCTGCCGCTCCTAGAGGCCCTGACACGTCGCGAGTATGTGCAGCGACAACTGCGCACCTTAGCCGATGGGCCGCCCTTAGCCGCACTCTCTATTAACAAGAGGTATGACGCTATGCTGAAGCGCGCCAGCGCCGGTGAGGGCGATTACGATAACGACGATGTTGTACGTGTCGACGTCTCCACCTCTTCTCCATCGTTATCAGACGTGTTTGCCGATGGTGGGAAGAGCGCTACTACGTCTGCAGCTGTTTCGCCCGTGACCAAAACTCGAGGCAAGGCGGAGAGCAGGCAGCTCGAGCAGCTGCAAGTGGAGTTGCGGCGACTGACAGAGCAGCTCCGCCGAGACATCACGCAGCACGAGACGGAGTACGGGCAGCTCTTCTGCGTTCGCGGTACGCGCGTGATGGATGCACTGTGACGCTCTTACACGTGTGTGCGCGAGTGCGAGAGGGGTAAAGAGGGGACCAGCACGACACTGTTGCATCGCAGGCACCGCAAGCATCCGCGCACCACAATGCGCCTGTCCGCCCCCGTGTGTCATCAAAGAGGATCCCTCCTCCCTCCCCTCGCCTGTTGTAGACAAGCAACACGGTACTGACGGACGCATCTCCCAACATGCACATATATACACATAGACGGACCTCCGCCACCACCCCATACAAAGCCACAAGTAGGTGCTTATGCACGTCGGGAGAAGAGGGAACAGCATCCAGAGGCCGAACAGCTGAGCTGCAGTGGAATCCTTCTATCCCCTTCGTCTTCTTCAGCGCCACCTTCCCATGCTCGCTCGTCTTTGCTGAGGCCTAGGATGACACGCATGATCCTGCTGCGTGCTTTGCTTGTTTCAGGTAAGGGCAAACTTTCCATGACACTGCAGACACATCAATGGGGAGTGGGGGGGTAGCGAGAAGTGCCACTCGGAGCATCCCTCCCTCACTCCCTCTCTTCTACCTTCGACACTCTCCCTCCCCCCCCCTCATTCTCGATTTCTTTTTGTTTTCTGTCTCGCGAGGCCTACGTGCTGAGATCGCACGCGCATAATACGCGCCACCACCACCACCACCACCTCGAATACCCGCACAAACAAACACCCACGTGCAGACACTTTTTACACACTCACAGAAGCTCAGGCACACGACGCCTTACATCCTCCGCACACTCGCATCCCCCCGTACTCCATATCTAACACACCCGCACCGGCTCCAGCACCCAAGAGTGCCCCTTTTCACCACGTTTCCTGCTTTCTCTTCCCCATTGCCTCCTCTCGCCCTCACCTCCACCACACACACACAAACACACGCACACCACTTAACAACCGCACCATCGCTTAGCGCCAATACTTTTTACTCCAACAGTACGTGACCCGTTGGTTGTGCCGTGGAGCTTTTTGTTACTCTCCGCCCCCCCCCCCTCCGGAGCATCACCCCGCACGACGTCTGCTCACCACCCCCTTCGCCTTTCCTTGGTGACCTTCTCCTCCTCGTGAAGTCTCACCCACCCACACACGCACGCGCACAGATATGCATGACCAGCGAAGTTCTCAGTGTGCGCTGTTCTTCCCCTTCTCCTCTCTTGCGGCGCTTTATTTTCCCTTTTCTTTCCTTCCTTAGTGCGCTTCTAACAGAGAATGAAAAGCATCCACAGCGGCGGCCGCATCGCTGCCACGACATGCGTGCATGTAGAGGTGAAGGGCTCACTGGACATTCCGCTCAACCTGGGCCTGCTCGCAGACCTGGGGGACCCGATGATGGAGCAGGAGATCATTAAGGAGGCCGTGCGTATCGCCGTGAGCGAGCGACTCGGTTACTTTGGCGGTGTTGAGGTGCAGCTGAGCTCCAGTGGCGGACTTGAAGGTTGCAGAGAGGTCACTTCACCGAAGGCGATGCCGAAGGAGGCTCAGATCCAGCACCAGGAAGAGGCCATAGTATCGTCACACAGCCACGACATCAACAAGGACTGCCGTAGGCGCTATTGCGAGGCGAGCGTGAACCTGGATGAATTGGGCCGCTGTGTCGAGTCGATTCAGAAGGCGTACGAGGGTCTCCTGGCGCACGCACAACTCCTGCACGAACTGCTGAATGCGGACACCGCGGGATCGACGGCAGGAGCGGCAGTCGTGGCTGCCTCACCGACACTGTCGTCATCCGCAGTGACGGAACTGGCTTCTGCGATCACTCCGCAGTCCCAACAGCTAAATGAAGTCGATGCGCATGCAGATGCTCTCAAGCTTCTCGCCGCAGTCCGTCAGCTGGTTGTCGACATGGTAGCCGAGCACCGCCCTGACGTTGTCGCCGAGGCCGTAGCCTTGAAAAATGGCGCCTCTTCTCAGCGACTGGCCTCGCACGAGGCAGACATGTTAGTCGAGGAGCACGCTGAGACAACAGCGGCGATACACACAAGACGAGATGGTAAGTGGTCCTCCCACGGCAACGACAGGAATGGCGCGGAGGGCCCGGACAAAGATGACGACCTAGATGCCGGACTTCGGTTTGGCTTGCTGGCCGGAGGTAACGAGGATGCGGAGGCGCAGCAGCACCAACAAGCGGAAGACACAGAGGATGAAGAAGTGCTGCGCGCGCGGTACATAGAGCTGGGCTACTCCCCGCTGTGAAGCCCAATCGATGCATCCTCGCATTCTATCCTTCTCTCGCTACATCGTTAAGTGCCGGCGAGGCCTGGGTAAGCTGGTGGCAAGAGCACGGCACGGTGGTGTAAGGGTGAAGGGGGTCTGCCGGATAAAGGAAGGAGGATGTCAAAGGGGGGGGGCGGCGGTCGTGGGGACGGTGGCAACCAACCGTGTGTGGGTGGGTGAGTGATGGTACTTAAACCGGGCCTGCGTGGGCATCGGCCTTCCCTCTCCCAAAAAGAGCAGTCGCACTTTCCCCTCCCCCTCCCCCTCCCCCACCGCTCGCACCCATTTTCTCTGTTCTTTCAACTCCCTCGTCGACGTGGTGCATGTCACACAGACGAGCTCGTTGTACGTATGCCGGTGGCTCTATACGGAACGGTCAGCAAACCCCGGAAAGCACCGCGTCAGTGCGCCCCTAACCACCCATGTGTATCGGTGTCTCCCTGTGTACTGGTGCAAAGGTGTAGACATGCGCGGACATCCTCACCACACACGCACACACACATGCACATGAAGGGAATGTGAATGTGGTGCCTGTGTGGATTTGTGGGCGGGGGGAAGGGGGGGTGAAAAAGAGAAGGGGAGTGAGATGAGGAACGATCTGTTCCCGTCTGCGCCAGCACCTTCTTCGCAGGAGTGCGTGCTACGTAGGTCAGTGTGGGAGAGGCGCGACTGAAAGTGTTCTAACAGCAACATGGAAAACGGCGCAATCACTGCTGAGCCGTGGTGAATGGGGAGGACAGTCGAAAGGAGCGAAACAACAATGCAGACAGGTCAGCACGTCATGCCCATGCACCGCCACAAGCGCAGCTGCGAAGGTGTTCGCCCCCGCCTCCTCTCACCTCACCTCGTCATTCTCAGAACGATAGGCGGTGGGGAGTGGATTCGTATGCCTTGGAGTGACACCCATTGAGGAGTGTCCCTCTTCCCCTTTCTCGCCATCACCACCGACACTATGTGGGGTACATGTAGGGGTGTAGGTGCGTGTGCGCATGTCTCTTCCTCATCCATTTCTCCCTTTCTCTCTCTCTCTCTGTTGCACCCGCTCACGCACGATTATTTACCTCGTGGCCGTCTGTCTGCGAGTGGGTTTCACCGCGCGCGCGTTCTCGCTAGCCAACTCCTACCATGTTCACCCGCGTTGGTGCCCTCTTGGAGGCCATCGATAAGAAGACGGAGGAACTAGCCAATGCCGCCGATGAAAGGGACCTCGCGCTGGCGGCGGAGCAGCAGCCGCAGCGACTGCTTAGTAGTAGCGGTGTGAACAGTGTCGCGTCTTTGCAGCATCACACTCAGCCAGCGCTGCACTTTGCAAGGGGCAACGACGGCAGTTCTTTTGGCGAAAGCCGCCTGGGGGGGCTCGCACGCGGCAGCAGCAATGCAGTCGGTAATAGCGGCGGTGCCTGCCCGACCGCGGGGCCCAATCCCTTGGCCATGACCTCATCGACACATCTTGCATCTCACGAAGCGTGCGCGGTAGGCCACGTTCCACTGTCGCTGCCTACAAAGCTGCCCTCGTTCCGACCATCCCAGCAAGACACGGCTACTGACGGCGGCGGCGGAGGTACTGCCGCTGGATGGAAACAGCACCTCACCTTGCCCACAGCAGCAGGCACGTTTGCTGGAAGCTCTGTGGTCTCAAGCCAGGGTGATGTGGCTAACGTCCCGTCTACTACGCTCGGCGGTGGCAAGCCAGCCATCCATCACGGCAGCACTGCAGACGCGACGGTAGAGCAATTTGAGGAACGCTGCAAGGCTCTACAAGCCGACAAGATGCGCTTGCAGCAAGAGGCCGCCACCCACCGCGCCCAGTGCAGCGCGGCACGCGACGTCTTGTGGAAGGCGGAGCAGGATATACGCGCCAGTCGCGCAGCTCAGCGCGCGGCTGAGCAGGCACTCACTGTCTACAAGGAAACCTCGCAACGTTTGTTAGACGAGGCACAGCAGGAGGTGAGGCGGGCACGCGATGCCGCAGCGGGGAAGTCGTCGGCGACAGGACTACAGCAGCAGACAGACGTATCGCACGACGCACAGGAGCTGCATCAGCGGCTTGAGCTTCTGAAGACGGATCACGTATCGCTGAACGCCGAGTTGGAGCACTATCGCCAGGAAGCAGCGAAGGCAACGGCGGAGCTGCAGCACGTGCAGGAGAGGCATCGGCAGGCGCAGATGAGCATTGACACACTGCAGCTCGAGGTGGGCGCCGCCCGCGAGTTGCTGGAAGGCGAAGTCGCGGCACACGCCGAGACGCGAAGTGCTCTACGTCGTCTACAGGCACAGAAAGATGAGCAAATTCGAAGCGGTAGCAGCCCTTTCGTCTCAGGGGCGGTGGCACAGAGCACTGGCAAAGCGGACTCCGCTGCCGAGGTAGCACAACTGCGGAGCGAGTTGAATGAGCTAAAGCAGCGCCACCAAATACTCACTATACAGGCAAGCAACCGACAGGCCGCCCTTGACGCGGCGGCGCGTGAGGCGGCGGACATGAAAGTGCGGTACAACGAGCTTGCGAAGCAGGTAAATGATGTCGAGGTGGAGATGGCAGCTGGGTTCCGCACATCTTCCATGTATGGGGACGGCAATGGTTACAGTGCTGCCTTCCCAGCGCCTCCGACGGCTTCGTCCATGCGTGGCCATCGGGTCTTCGGTCTTGGCGCCGGTGGCAGTGGGGGCCATAGTGCGGACGCTGGCGCTCCCCGGGCACACTCTGCTGGAACTGTAGCCACCACACTGGAGAGCAGCGACGATGCCCGGCACCGCAACCCAGCCATGGTACGTCTGGCACGTCAGTACGGTATCGCCGGCCGTGTAGCTGTGACGGTTGTCTGCTCCATTGACAGCACCGCCATGCAGGTGGGCCGCTTCCTCACGCAAGCGGGTTGGATGTGGCGTGTGACGCTGATGTGCTACATTGGCCTCCTGCAGGTGTGGGTTATCTTGACGATCATTGGCACCCTCGCCTTGGAGAACAACGTGTACGTGCTCGAGCCACCGAGGGCTCCACATCCCATGTAAGGGGACTAGTTTTTGCTTCTGGCTGCCTCAGCGTGGGGTTGCTCTGGTGCGGATGCTTCTGAGTAGTTCGTCTCCCTCGTCTGTAGTAGTGGGGGTTCGGGAAGGTGGAGGAATCTAGGGCGTCCCATCTCCTATCATTATCATGCGCACCACCAACCCCCCCCCCTCCCGTGCCCCTCAATCTCTCCGAGTCCTTCTCTGTGTCTCCCTGTGGCTCAGCCACTGGAAACTGCGCATACAGAAGAGAGTGATAGGGCGAGGAGGGGGGGGTGAAGAGCGGTGTGGGCGACTACATATCTGTGTGTCTATGGGCAAGTGAGGAGGAGACAAAGCGGGCATGCTCCTCACCGTGCCCGTCGACTGGAACAGGCTCGTGCATTGCTAGTTGCTACAGGCAACGAAAAGAGGCCTGCAAAACAGTAAGGCAACACACCTGCTCTACTGCCATCGCCGCCAGCAGGTGTGTTGCACCGTATGGCGGATGGCTATGTGAAAGACACCAGGGTAGATACGCACCGACACGTTTGCGCGCGCAGTGACGCTTGTCAGCGATGGGAGAGTCTTTCAACGGCCTGTCAGCTCTCTGCTCATCGCGCACCCTCCACCCGTCCTTCTCTTTCATGGACCCTCGCACCTTCTTTTCTGCTCTGATGTCCATCGCTCTCCACACATACACCTAGCCTCAATGGCCTCCCACCAAAGCACTTATGTGCGCGTAGCGCCATCGCCGCGCTTCAAGGACTCGCAGACGCCGGCGCCGAGTGAGCTCATCCAGCTTCGAATGCATCACATGATGCCTCAGACGACGCAGCGCGCGAAGGAGCGGGTGGGGAAGCTGAAGAAACTCTATGCAGTGCCGCACGCAGTGCTGCTGCGCGAACACGCGGCGGCTATGGCAAGGACCCTCCACCGCCTGCGCCTCGTCAAGGCCGTGAGAAACATCAAGGTTCAGGGAGCCGGTGACGGTAGCAGCGCTGTTGCCGGCTCCCTCTGCTTACCGTTTCACTCCTGTGCGGCGCTGCCCGCCGCGCCGGCGGTGGTCATCGACAACAGTGGGTCATCCAACATTTCATCTGCACGTGTGCTGACCGGATCTGCGGACGGACTTCTTACGCTGTGGGATGCACAAAACTGTACGCCACTAAGCAGCCAGTCCACGTACGCCCAGTCGCGTGGCTGGGGGCGTGTCAAGTCGATTGTAGTTCACCCACAGCAGCACGGTGAAGCACATGCGGCCTCCGTCACATCGTTTGCGTTTACGGCGAGCATGTTTCAGCGTGTCGTGCGTGTGTGGCGAGTAGCGTCAGGTCGCGGTGAGGGTGACTCGCCGGATAAAGACGCTGGCGCACCGCTACAGCCCCTGACAACAGCGTCTATCACCCCTGACGAGTCGGTGGACAGCAGCTGTAGTGGAGACGTTGGGGGCCTGCAGCAGCTTGCCCTGGACCCTACAGGCGCCCTCCTGGCCGCAACGCACGCCACCGGCACAGTACATGTGTGGGATGCGCGGGCTGTGCTCGAGGGCACATCGTCGTCTGCAGCAGCGAGCACCACCGCGGGCACGCCTCCGCTCACACATCTCTACGCGCAGGACGGCTACGAGATGGCCGGGGCCACCCTCGGCATCGCTTTTCACCCCGATGGCTCGCTGCTCACGACAAGTGATGCTGGAGGTCGCGTTGTCGCTTGGGACACGCGTAGTGGTCAACTTGCCTTCCACACCGGCGGCCGCGTTGGCGGGCACCTACGAGCCGCGCCGTGCGTGGCGTGGTCTCCCTGTGGCGTGCGCGTCGCGTCAGGCGGCGGAGAGGGTGTAGTGCACCTCTACGATGCTCGTAAGCTGAGCAAAGCGGGACTGGGGCCGCACAACGACGCTGGCGGTGGCACTGCCCCGTTTCAACTTCTCGGCCACGACGACGCTGTCACGTCGCTGAGCTTCTACATAAACCCTCTCAGTGCTGCTGACAGTCGCGCGCTAGGCCAGGTGCTTCCGATCGGCTTGGTGACAACGTCGCTGGACCACACCGTGCGCGTCTGGGACGCAGACACGGGGCTGTGTGTGCGCACCCTGGATGCGGGCATGCCTCTCTACGCGCAGTGTCGACCGCAGCTCCCGCCGGTCTCCCCTTGCTTCGCTTCGCCCACGTCGATCATGGTGGTTGGGCATGGCAAGAATTGGCTGCTCTACGACGTCGGTACGGCGAACGAGGTGGCAGAAGAGGAGGCAGTCACGGGCGACTCGAACGTCGTGGTGACGGAGAACAACATCGTGGTCTCTGCCTACGGCTCCGCGGAAGACATGCGACTCTCTGTGCTGGCCGCGTATGCCAGTCGGCCCTCAAACGCCACGGAAGAAACCGACAGCGATGACGACGACGAGATGATGGCACTGCGTAAGAAGCCGCTGCCGCCGCAGGGGCAAATGAAGAGCACAGCTTCCAGCCTGCTCGAGGACGGCAATGACGATGACAGCAGCGAAGATGAGATGGAGAGGCTCAGGAAGAAGAAGTGACGCAGTGGCTGCGTGTGCGTGTGGGAGGCGGGGAGTGCGACACCGCAGTTTCTCCTGGCGTCCTCGAAGGCGATTACACGAAGCAAAGCAAAGCGAAACGGCAAAGACACAAAAGATGAATGAAATGTACATCATAGCGATCAGAATTCAGTTTGTGCGCCAACGCCTCTCTCTCTCTCTCTCTCGCAGTCGCACTGCTGCTGAGTAGGACAGGCATCCACTTTGCCCTTCATGCTCACTACACAGGCGCAGTGCTGCCTCTGCTGTTGTGCAGTGGTTGTTCTCCTGCTCTGCATACGTTTATGCGTCCCCCGCTGAATTGCATCGCCGAAGTGCTGCTGCATCCATCACCATCCTTCTCTCTTCCTCTCCCTCTCACCGCGATCAATGTCTTTCCTACCAGTCATTCCCATCACACACACACACACACACGCACATACAAGCAGACAAGCACACGCACTGTGGTGTAGGCGCTCAAACATTCACTCTTGTGCTTTCTACGGCTTTCCTTTTGGGTGTGTGTGTGGGTGTGGGTGAACTGCCGCGAGCACACCACTGCCCAATTGTCGCGCCTTACCGGCAGACAGGCACACACAAGCGCGCCCACACGTACACGCTTCTCACCATACGCACTGTGGTGGCGTCAAAGCGGGCGCTCTAGCGCATACACCCGCGCATGCAGGCACAAGGACGCACTGATCGCACAATGTATTCTACTGCCGCCGACTCTGGCGTCATGCAGGACACACGCGCCGTGACACATTGGAAGGAGGGGCCGGCAGCACGACCGCACCCTGTAGCGAGTCACCCCAGTAATGACGAGGAACTTCTCTCCTCGCTGTGCTTCCTGCACCGGATGGCAAACGTGTTTGAGGGACACGGCAACTACGCCGAGTGCGTCAAAAGTGCCGAGTCAGCGCTGCTGCTGCGGCAGGCAAACGCTGAAGCCGTAGGCAGCGCCTTAGTGGAGCGATGGTGTGCCCTAGCAAAACTAACGCCCCGCCGCTACGCTGCAAAGGTGCGACGTGGGGCACCAAGCACCGGAGAAAGAGACGACGACTACGTGCCCCTCACGGGCGATGGAGACGTGGCGCTACCAGTGAACATCTCTCTGCAAGCTCAAGATCTGGTGTTGCGGTGCAACAGCTACGCCGTTGAGGCCCTCCAGCACGCCCAATACGATGGCGTGGCGTTCTTCCTCAACCGCGCTATGTTCCTCACCGACGGAGACGAGGTCGCGCAGCAAGACGATTTGCCGACGGATAGCGCAGGTAGCGGCGTCGTCTCTAAGCAATGGTGGTGGCGCACGGTGTTGCAATTAAGAGCGCCGCAGCCAGAGCCCCGGTCAGTGGCCGCAGCCGTTGATTCCACTGGCCTCGACGCGCTGGAACACACGCAGGACGAGGTGAAGCACGCTACGGCAGCCACGGCGGCTGCGTTTCGCGCGTGCTTTGGGCCGACGCCACACGATCAGCAGCTGCGCCTCTCTCTCCGTGCAGCCACACTGAACCACCTCGGCTGTCTAGAGCAACACCGTGGGCGGCCCCGCGCCGCTGTGGTGTTTCTGCGCATGGCGATACAGGTCCAGGTCCAGCTGGAGGAAAGTCGTCGAGTTGACGGCGACGCCGTTGCCCAAGCCTTGACAAACTCGGAGCGATGTGACGTCAGCGGCAGCCGCGGCACCGTAGGCATCGCCTCAACCTACCTGAATCTGTGCACGGTGTTGAATGAGCTGGAACAGCACGCGGAGGCGGTGCAGGTATGCGAGCGAGTACTTCCGCTGCTGCAGCAGGCACTTCTGGAGTGCTCCAATGCCCCTACGAGGGTGACAGCGGAAAACGAAGCGGCTCTGCTCACGCAGAAACAACGCCAGCAAGAGACAAAGGAAACACAGGCCCGCATTGCCACGATGCTCGCAGTGGCGTACTACAGCTTTGGTGCTTCACTGGAGCGGCGCGACGCCGCTGGAGGCAACGCGGAAGCCCAGCGGTGGGCCTTCCAGGAAGCCATTCAGGTATGTCACCGCTACCGCCTCGTTCCAGCATTGTGCCGCACGATTGAGCAGGTAATGCAGGCACTTAGGCACCCGGGCACGGCCACCGGTGTAACGGTGGAAGGCAGTCGCGGAGAACCCTCACCCACCGATTCTTTGGTAGCGAAAGCCTGTGCCAGCACTGTGGACCGCCGTGGAATCGATGGGTCTGCTTCGCGCCCTGTACCGCCCCCGATGAACCCCTCCTCTTGGGTCGCGTCGTTGGCTGCAACGCCGATGGCGGACGTGTTGCAGTCCGGCGCACCCGCCGCATATGACGCGCCGCCTCACTGTCCGCTGCAGCAACCATCGCAGATGGGGCTCAAGCAACCACCTTTACTGCCTATACGAAACGGAGCTGCCCATGCTGCTTCACCACCACCGCCGCTGCAGCCGCCGGCACCGTCGGCGCTCCCTCGGCCAAGCAGCCACGGCTCACCGCTCCCCCCGCGGCAGCCAACACTGGCGTCGTCGCACTCCACTGGCCAACAGAACGTGAGGCGTTCGCTTCTAGTATCGCCAGCACCGCGATTACCTCCGCCTTTGCTCGAGCCGCTCTCCATCAACGGCCAGCAAGGTAGCGGCGTGAGCCTGGCAGCTACCGCGCCGCCAGTCATTCCACTGGCGCAGCGGCGCTCTTTGCTCCTCGGAGCCGCGAGCGGTTCTGCGCCACCGACGTTGAACGCCACCGGCCGGAGCGCCGCTAACCCCTTCGGACGTCGCACCTTCGGCAGTACCGCCTCGCTATCCGGGGCCCTGCCACGCAACAGTTTGCGCGCCTCGCTCGCCGGCCTCACCATGGGAGCTGCCAACACCCCTGCTGGGCTCACACTGAACCCGCCACGCGGTGGCCGGCTGCAAGCCGCGATGAACGACCGGCAGCGGGCGCTGCATAACGCAAAGAGGCTGGAGTCGAAGCGGCAGAAGAGCCTCATGCGGCGGCAGCAGCTCGAGACTGCCATGGCAGATGCCGAGCTGGCCGAGAAAATCTTTCAACAGCTGATTAGCGACAAGGATAGGACGGAAGTTGAGCGCTGCCGCCACGCCGCCGTGCAGATTCAGCGCATTTGGCGTGGGGTGCTGGCGCGGACGTGGGTGGCGATGCTGATCGCAGCCGCTGTGCGACTCCAGCGCGTGGTGCGCCGCTTTCTCATCCGTGTCCGCGTGCAGCATGCCCTCGAGGCAGAGGACCGCGCCCGTCGGCAAGCGGAGGAGTTGGCACGGCAGGAAGCTGCCTGTCGCGTCTTGCAAGCACGAGCGCGCCAGTTTTTCCGCCGGCTGCAGATTCTCCGTGAGTACCGCGCGAACCAGGCACGACACTACTACGCAGCCCGCACCATTCAGCGCGGCTACCGCGCCTTTTGTGAGCGGCGTGTTGCCTTCCTCATCGCCAGAGCAGAGGAGCACCGATGGGAGGATGAACAGCAGAAGTTCCACCGCAAGGTGGCTGCCCGTCGCATCCAGAGTGCCTACCTGGAGTACCGCACGAAGCGAGCAGAGCTCGACGAGCTCCGCGCGCGCCAGCGCCGTATCCGGGCCGCCGTTCACATCCAAGCTGTCGTGCGCGGCTACCTCACTCGTGCGTGGTACGCCTACTACCGCGTGTACCGCCGTGACCAGGAGGTACGTTCGGCAGCGATGCAGAGCAGGCTGGTGATGATCCAGAGTGCCTGCCGCGCTATCTGCTCCGCCTACTTTGGTCAGCAGCGCGCCTTGAATGCTCTCTTTGCCATACAGGAGGCGCGCCGACATCGGGAAGCGACTCGGCTACAGTGCCTCTGGCGGTGCCACGTCGCCAAGATCCGTCATGCGCGTCTGCAAGCAGAGCACAACCGTCTCGTGCGCCAGGCAATACGCATCCAGTGCTGGTACCGCATGAGAGTGATGCGGCGTGTGTTCCTAGTGTACAGAGCAGAGCAGCTGCGCAACCGCGCAGCATCGCGCGTGCAGCATTGGTTACGTGAGTGCTGGCTGGCGGCGAAGGCACGCGAGTTTGCCGTCTACCACGCCGAACTTCTGCGTCAGCAGCAGCGGCAGCAGCTTCAGGCGCGCTCCATCATTGTCCTGCAGGCATGCTGTTCAGCGTGCCTTAGCGACCGACTTGTTGCGAGTGTGCGCCGCACGTACCAGCGCCACGATTTCGTCGCGCGAGTGTGGCAACGGGTCGGTCGTGGGTTTGCCGCGCGCTGCGAGATGGCATTGGAGCGGCGCGCTGCGTACTGGGTCGCTGTCGAAGAACGCGAGGGAGCGCGGCGTACAGCCGCCGCGTACGTGTTGCAGCGGGCGTGGCGCTGTGCCGTGGCAAAGGACAAGGTCGAGCACATGCGCCGCGAGGTGGCCGCCGCTGACGTCATTATGCGTGCGTACCGCGTGTACAGAGCGCGAGTGCAGCTTTCTGAGCTGCGCTGCGCGCGTCAGTTTCGCCTGGAGAGCGCCGCTGCCCGCCGCATCCAGAGCGCTTTCTCTGACTTTCAGCATCGTCAGCGCGCGAAGGAGATGGATGCTTACTACCGCGGTGAGCACCGGAAGAAGATGCGTCATCTGCGCCGGCAGGAGGCGGCCGTCATGATCCAGTCGCTCTGGCGCGGGCACGTCACCCGCAAGGCGGTGGAGCAGGAGCAAGAGGAGCGGCAAGCCTTTTCCGGCGCTGCTCTGCGCATCCAGCGCGCGTGGCGCTCGCGGCGCTCGCGGCGGCAGCTGAACTGCGAGCTGAACCAGCGCATCGAGAAGCGGACCCGTGATGGGGATGCAGCGCTGGTGGTGCAGTGTTTCTGGCGCAAGATGATGGCGGCTCGGCGCGTGGCCCACCTGCGCGTCGTGACGCAGCAGCGCCTTGTGGCAGCGGTGCAGATTCAGATGTGGTGGCGCGTGCAGCTCGCCAAGCGCGAGTTTGCGCGACGTCGCATCATGCGCTGCGAGGAGGCTGCGCTTGAGCTGTACTATGCCATGCAGTGGGAGGCGCGTGTGTCCCTGGTGAACTCCTTCGTGCGAACGTGTCAGGCGCAGGCGCTCGCGCGCGATCGCCTTCACGACTTCCTCGTCGGGCAGCTGACGGAGGCGGCGCGGCACCGCTTCGTTAATCGGCACGCGGCCGCCACAAAGGTTCAGGCTGTCTACCGCGGCTACTACGAGCGCGTGTATGTGCGCAGGCTTGTGGCGCAGGCTCGCGAAAAGGCGCGGCGTACGGCTGAGTTGTCGGCGCGCCAGCAGCGGGCTGCTATAGTGATTCAGTGCGCACACCGCTGCGCGAGGGCGCGGCAGCAGCTCGCCGACAGGAAGCAGGCGGAGCTAGAGCGGGTGCTTGTGAGTCACCAAGAGTATGCAGAGAAGGCCGACCCGGCCGAGGTGGTGAGGGAGCTCTTCTGGCTCAACAAGGCGCACCAGCAGCGCGAGGCTGGCAACACGCGCCTTCGAGAAGCGGAACGGAAGCGCGCTGCGGCCGCGTCGATTCAACGCGTCTATCGCTGCTACAAGTCTCGCCAGCAGTTAGTGACGGTCGCGGAGCTGCACAAGCGCGAGCGGGCAGCGCGGCTTCTGCAAGATTGCTGGCGGCACTACCGCAATGTCCTCCATGTCAAGAAGCGCCAGCGGAAACAGGCAGCAGCCACGCGACTGCAGTGCCGCATTCGTGGCTGGCTAGTGCGGCGAAACTGGCCCCTGTGGCGCGCCGCCTCTACGGCGGCACGCCAGGAGCGCGTTCTTTTGCAAGACATGCTGGACCGCGCGGCGATCACTATTCAGGGCTTTTGGCGGCTTGTACAAGCGCGCCGAGCAGCGGCGCGTCGGCGGCAGGCTTACCACGAGCGGTACAACCTGCGTGCGCGGCACGAGGCCGCGACAGTCATCCAAAGCACGTTCCGCGAACACCAGCACCGGCGCATCGCACGCACGCACGCTATGAAGCGAACAGTAGACATGTGGGGCGGAGGCGGTGGTGCTTGACCTTTTCCTCTTCTCTGCGGACGATGATGAAGGTGGGGTGGTGAAAGGGTTAGTGTTTGCGCGTGCTCGTCTGTCTTGGGTTGCTGTCTTTGATGTTGCCACTTTTCTCTCGCGTCTCTTCGCTTATTGTATAGCGTGTTGATGTTTTGTTTGCTCACATGTGTGTGTGTGTGTGTACGGGGAGGGGGTTATGCCGCGAGGCTTCTCTCTGTCTCCTCCCAGTCACTCACCCTCTCTCCTCTTAGCCAACGTCAGCGCTATTCCTCTGCCAACATTTCTCAGGTAATCGCCCAACCAGGGCGCGGCTCAATGCCTGTGCAACGGAGTAGGGTGAGGGAGGGGAGGGGGGGAATGGAAGGATGGGGCCTGCTATCAGCAGTGCAACACACACGCACACACACACGTGTACGCATATACAACCACTATACTACTGTGTTGTGGATTGATTCTTCCTCTTGTCTTCTTGGTCGTGTAGTCTTCCTTGGAATGTGCCTCTCAACTGTCTCTCTCTCTCTTGTTGCTCTGTTCGGTTTGTGTATGTGGGTACTCGGTGTTGTGCAATCAGCGAGGCTGGTGATATGGACGATTGCCTTTTGGTGCCATGTAATTAGGAACCCTTTTGTCTGGCGGTGCTCTTGTACATAGCCTCTCCCTCCCCCCCCCTCCTTCGTGGGAGGCCCAGTCCCTCTGTGGCCTCCCGTGACATCCTTGTCTGTGTCTTCACTCCGTTTCGCTTGGAACACACACACACACGCACAGAGAGAGAGAAGGCTTCACTGGCCAGAGAGAAATGATGGCAGCATTGTCATCCTGTTACGCCTACGCGTATATCGACGCTCGACATTGGCCCGCGTTGGGCGTACGGCTGCGTGTATATGCGCCTCCCCACCCCCACTGCTGTCACTGGCCTCCCCCCTCTCCCCCACCTAACCGTCGCACGTAGAGAGTAAAAACACACGCGTTGGAACATTGCTGGGTGATCTGTAGGAGAGGAGGTGTGGTAGCGGCAGGAGGGGGGGAACAGGGACGGCGATTGCACCCCTTGTCCGCTGCGCACACCTCTTGTCAACGCGTCGCCTCTGCCATGGCTACGGGCCATTCGTTACCTCCACCATATCCATCGCCATCTTGTCTCCCCCCCCCCTTTCTCTCTCTCTGCCTCCACCTCTCAACACACATACGCTCCTTTATCCCCCCCCCCCCCCCCACGTGGTGAGCCAAGGCTCAAGAGCTGATGAATCCTCCCGAGACGAAAAAGTTGGAAAGAACAGCAGCAGGCATATAAGCCAGTGTCCCCTTTCTGAGCTATGACCGCTCCACACGACAGCCCTACTGCTGCCTCCACCGGCGGTGAGCAGCTCGCGATGCCGGCGTTTCGCAGCTACATCAGCGTTGAGTTGCCCTTTACAGTGACGCCAACTGTCACCACATCCTCGGCGATGCTCGACGGCGCAGACCAGCTGAGCACGTCCGCACACGCGGGAGAGCGGCGTGAGGTGGAGGCCTTCCTGCCTGCTTCGTTTGTCGTTCCGTGTCTTCACCATCCCACGCCACAGCAGACGATGGCTCGCAGCGATGTGAGTGGCGCGCACGACAACGGGGAGGAGCCGGAAGGAGAGGAGGAGAGCGGCGACGACATGCCGAGTAGCAACAGCAGCGGCGACAGCGACGAGAGTGCGTCGCGCGCCTTCCCATACACAGTGGTGAAGCGGCCAGCCGTTCAGGCGGCGCGCGATGGGGGCAGCCAGCGGCGAGCGCTGCGCCTCCTCACGCGCTACCACCGCCACTACTGTACGGTGCCGATCTTCAGCGGGTGGCGCAGTACTAACTGGGGCAGCGGCGGCGACGAGGAGGATGAAGAGTATTGGGCAAGCGACAGCGGGGTTGGCGGAGGCGGGGGCGCGGAGGCAGCGCACCTGCAAGCGCAGAAGCGCCGCCGCCGCGAGGCATTTGCCTCGATCGAGCCGCAGTTGCTCGTCAACGGGTACTACCGCAACGACCTGTTGCTGCAGGTGCGGCAATGCCGCCACATCCGCCGGTACCGCGATCCCTTCACCAACGCGGTGCTTCGCGAGGAAGAAGTAGACAACGTAGAGGAGGGGCAAGGGGGGTCTGCGCACGATGACAAGGACGCGTGTGGCACAGCCAGGACGAGTAGCGTAAGTGCGGAGGTCGTTGGGGTGGTGTCGCGCGAGATGGAGCTGGCGCGTCCGGCCGACTTCACATTTGCGCTCTTCACACCGGAGCAGCTGCAGGCGGCGCCGTCGCTCTGCGGCGCGGGCGTCTTTCCGCCGCAGCACTTCCTGAGCTCGCGGGCCCCGTTCGAGGTGCGGTACGAGCCCGGCAGAGACCTGAACACCGCTGTGGCGGCCGCCTCTGCAGCAACAGCGCCGGGAGGCGACAGGCTCGCGGTGGACGCCAACGATGACTCGTCAGCGGCGCAATACGACTTAGCGACGCTGCCGACCATTAGCGTCAGCGCTGAGGAGTCGTCCGTGTTGCCGACGCGGCAGGCAGCGCACAACAACTTCCTGCGCTCGATGGGAAGCTCGCTTGACGGAGGGCTCGACACTGACCCGCCCGAAGTCCAAATGATGGTGCGGCTGCTGGCGGAGCGGCCGTCGTGGGTGGTGCAGGACCTGCAGGACGCCATGCTGCAGTCAGGCCTGTGCCCGCGCGCGTACCGCAACAAGCAGGTAATGCAGTGCTTCACGTACCTCATTCGCAACGGCCCGTTCAACCGCCTGCGGCTGCGACTCGGCTACGATCCGTACGCGAGCGCCAGCAGCGCTGTGTATGAGCGCATCGCGGTGCGGCTGCTGCGCCGCTCCGACGTCGGTGTACGACTGCGAGACGTGTCGCGCTCGCCGCACATTGAGAGTGTGCTGCGCCTGCTGCTCGAGCGCGACAAAGTGCGGCGAGCCGCGTACAAGGGTCTGCCGGGCCACGCGCGCCGCCTGACGCTGCTGGAGATGCAGTGCCGCACCATCGGCCGCGGGCAGCTCTACGTCCCGTTCCAGCTTGCCGACGTGATGGATGACCCGTACATGGCGGACGTGGTGCGCTGCGTTGAGCCAGCGACTGCGCCGATGGAGTTGGCGCGGCGCGGACAGCGGCGGGGCTGGCTCAGCGAAGCGGCGTACTTGCGCGCCACGGCCCACTACTCCGAGTCGCTAGCGGCGCTGCTGGAGAAGGAGGTGGAGCCGCGGCTGCGCAAGTTACAGGGCGAGGAGGACGCGGAGAAGGAGGCAGAGGACGCTAATAAGGCCACGGAAAGCAGCACCTCATCCTCGAGAGACGAGGAGTTGGAGGTCGATGCTGACGAAGACGACTCGGCCATGTCCTGCGTCTCCTCCGGTGAGTTCTCCGCAGTGGAGGAGGACGAGTAATATAAATGACTCCTACACACCTGCAAGTCGGGTCATAGAACCAGCAAGAAGAACGCTGTCCAAGAACGCTGCGCATCTCCGTGACAGTGCTCGATCGCAGCCCATTGTGCATGGGCTTGTTTCTCGTCGCCTCCGCTCCGCCACTGCCCCCCTTCCCCACCTACCCCTCACGCTACTTTCGCCGAAGCCTGTCCTCCACTGGCGAGGCCTCTTTTCTGGCCGGCGGTCCTCGCTCAGAAAAGCGCACTCCGTGGGGATCGAACCCACGACCACACGGTTAAGAGCCGTGCGCTCTACCGACTGAGCTAGGAATGCTGTAGCACGCTCTTGCTACCTACACGCCAGTGGCGGTGAAGAAAGAGCGGCAGGGTGAAAAGTACGCAGTTCGGGACTCGAACCCGAGACCTTCGCCGTGTTAAAGCGACGTCATAACCACCTAGACCAACCGCGCCCTCGTGTGTCGCGGCCCCTCCCGTCACGCTTGGGCCATGGAGAGGGAGGCATGGCCGACCCAAACAAAAAAAAAGGGTCCAGCCGGGAATTGAACCCGGGACCTCTCCCACCCTAAGGGAGAATCATGCCACTAGACCACTGGACCGACGTTTGCGCAAGCCTGTTTCTTCGCCTTTTTTTCACACGCCTGGCAAGAGACCGAGGAAGCAGCGGCTAGAAAAAAGAGTACGGCACTCAGGGTTCCCGAGTCATCACTGACCTCAGTACTAACTGAGCCTGTGAGTGCTTAACTTCACAAATCGGACGGGATATGGTGTTTTCACTCAAGTATGGTCGTACTCGATGTGCCGGCAAAGCGCAATGGTGGCTAACAGAGAGGTGAAAAGGCGGTGGGGAAGTAGTGGAGTGAGTGGGTTCGAAAAGGAGACGAGGAAACCCATGCATCCCAGCAGGTGTGCACTCCCCCTTTCTGGCGTGTGGCGCTGACTGCATCTTGGGGGAGTGGCGTTTGAGGGGGAAGAGAATAACCCACATGCCTCTTTCGTGTCACCTGCCACCAGCACTGAGGCTCGTTTTTTTCTTTGCGCGTTGCCTGTTGGACGCCGGGTGGTGGAGTTCTTTTTTCTTTTCTTTCCTTTTTCCCCCCGCTCTTTGGTTATGCTCTCAACAACTAACACCACAGAACTTTGTTGCTTAGGGAGGGGTACGGTAGGAAAATCTCAAAACAGACCCAGACAACACAGAAAAAAAAACAAGCGAAACAAAAGGCATAAACAACGGCATTGGGGGGGGTTGACGGCTGCGCACCCACACCCCACCTCTACGTCGTCTTTGCCGTGTGTGTATGTGTGTGTTTCCTCTTGACTTTCCTCTTTCCTTCTCTCTTTTTGCTTAACATCGTCAACAACGTTACTCTTGGCGACAACACCGCGCGCAGCCCTCGCGTACCTCTCGGCATCGTCTAATAAAACCAACACGAGAAGCAAACAACGTGGGTGCTTGTGGGACTCATCGCATTCTCTCTCGCTTTCGCTGGACGCGAATCAGATACGCGTCATGATGATGTCGTCGATCTTCAAGATCATCATCACCGCCTCCGAGGCAAGGCGCACGGCGGAGGTCAACACAAGCAGCGGCTGCACCACATTCTCCTCGACCATGTCCGTCACGCACCCCTTGCGCACATTCACGCCGCTGTTCACGTGCCCAGACGCATGGGCGTTGCGCAGCTCCGTGACGATCGAGATGGGCTGCATCCCGGCATTCTCGGCCAGTGTGTACGGAATAATCTCGAAGGCGTCTGCGTACGACCGCATGCAGAACGTCTGTATCCCCTCCGCCCGCTCGCGCGCGTACTTGCCAAGCTGCATGCACACCTCAATCTCGCCAGCCGCGCCGCCAGGCATGATGGCGCGCTTCTTCACAATGGACCGAATCACGCAGAGGGAGTCGTGCAGGGCGCGCTCGGCCTCCTCGAGCATGAGGCTGTTGCTACCGCGTAGAAAGAAGCACACAGTCTTGCCAAACAGCTCGCGGTTCAGTGACGACGGGGGCGGCGCCTGCACGCCCATGATTTTGATCACCTTGCCGCTCGGCGTGCCCTCTTCGACGACCGTCTTGGCGTGGCCAAATTTGTCCTTGGTAAAGTTCTCCAGGTTCGCCACCGGCATGCAGCCGAGCGTCTTCGTGATGAAGTCGATGTCGTTGCGCTCAATGTCCGTCACCACCATGATTTTCATCTTGGCGAGAAAATCCAGCGACTGCGCCGTAACGGCGTCACGCAGCACTGACTTCTGTACCAACAACACATTCACGCCGGCGTCCTTGATTGCTTTGCAGAGGCCCAGCAAATACTTACGCTCCTCCTTGAGAGCGCGGTCCATCTGCGTGTAGTCGGTGATGGTGACAGTGCTCTCCATGTCTGTCTTGGGTGGCGAAAGCTGGAACTGAATGAGCGCGATCGTGGCATCCTGGATACGCACCGGCCCGCCAGCAACGCGCGACGCCTTCTGCTTGAACACCATACCGTTCTGAATCAGCTCCGTGTCGTCAATCGTCCCTCCCAGCGCAGACGTGACGCGGATGTCGCGCAAGTCGACGTCACCGTTGTTGCGGATGATTTTGCGCACGGCGTCGACCGCCATCGGGGCCAACAGATCACTGTTCTGCGAGATGACCTTCGAGTTGAGCGACGTGATGGCCGCTTTGATAAGTGTGTCACGGTCCTCAATGTCAATCTTGATGCTCATGTCCTCCAGCACCCTCTCTGCCAGCTTGGCGCACTCGTTGAAGCTCTCCGAGATCTGCGTCGGGTGAATGCCCTTGTTCAGCAGCTCCTCGACGGCGCGCAGAAGGGCGCCGCACAGCACCGCAACAGACGTTGTGCCGTCGCCAGCTTCGATGTCCTGGGCCTTGGATAGATCCACCAGCATCTTGGCGCACGGGTGCGTCACCTGCAGCCGCGACAGGATCGTAGCGCCGTCGTTGCTAATGATCGTCTCCCCTTTCGGGTTAATGATCATCTTGTCCATGCCACGTGGCCCAAGCGAGGTGCGGATGCAGTCCGCTACGGCCTTGGCGGCTGTGATGTTGCTGATGCGCACATCCGTCTGCGTGTTGTTGTCCTTCTTGCTCTCGTTGCCCTTACGGCGCGATGCCGCAGCGCCACCAGCAGCGCGGTTCCCTACACCGGCCAACATTCTCCTCCTCTGTCGCCTGCGTTGAGTGATATCTACGTAAGTGAGCAGAAGAGTGAAATAGAGAAACAGGAAAACCCCGAGGACAAGCGGTACGACTCTACTCTTGTTCCCTCGCTGACTGGGTGGAGAGAGCCTATCAGAGCCGTGGTGCTTTGACGCCGATATAAGCCGGTGGTGATATCGACTTGTGGGGGAGGTGGGGGAGGCACGAAGTGAGGGCGAGTAAGTAGTAGGAAAAAGCTCGAGTGAGAGCAAGGAGATGCACGCGCTAAGTTGTCTTATGATTCGTGGACACTCTAAAGGAAAAGGGGGTGTTGTAGCTGCACCAGCACGCACGCACGTAGGGAGTGAGGGAACATCGAAGGAGGAAAGGAATAGAAAGGGGAAGGGGTGCGAGGAGGAGTGAAGAGGGCAGCCATGATACCAGTAGCAGCAAACGACACCACTGCAAAGCCAACCACCACCATCGCCTGCGCAGAAGCACCGGCGTGGGTGTGAGGAATATGCTTGTGTGAGGAGGATAAAGTGCAGCAGCGCCACACGAAGCGCTCCATCCCCCTGCCTCTGCCGTGCATTTCTTTCCATCTTTGCGTCTGTCTCCCTCTCTCCCACCTCCGCCTCGAACCACCAAGCTGAAGAGGATCGCTGAGCATGTGTGGCGGCGTGCGTGTGGGCACCTCGTTTTTCATTGGGGTTGTTTGATTCTTTGCGTGCTCGTGTAGGAACACGTCTGGGTAAGCGCTGTTGAATGGCACTCGTTTGTTTGTCGCTCTCTTCCCCCCCCCTCCTCGGCCGGAATGAGGAAGAGAGGAAAGACCCTTTCATACCCTACGTCTTTTCAAGAGCCAATACAGGGTCGGCACGCACGCAGCCATGTGCAGGTGTGCGGGTAGGCGTGTTTTGGGCGAGAGAGGGAGGTGTCATCGCTCATACTTAACCATGGAAGCACATGCACGCCCCGGCACACTGTCACGCACACACGGGAAGAAGCCCGTTTGGGAGCTCCGCAAGATCAGGTGAGAGGGCGAACGAAACAGCCACCACACAGAGGGAGACCGAAAGGGGGCATTGTTGCAAAGGCCCTGACATCCGACCCGACAGAGCAACATCAGGGGGGTGGGCGAAAGAGCGAAGGAGACACGAGAGGGGAAAGGCGCAAGCGTGCACACCGCCGAATGCATGAGGGAAAAATAAAACAGAGGCCAACAGGGGAAAGAAGGGAGGGGGGAAGAGGGGAAAACAACAGACCGAGAGAGCAAACACCCAAAGACGATAGGATATATCGTCACCCACGGCTTCTGCCAGAGAGGGTGTGGGTGCGTCTGTGTATCAAGACGAGGGCACACACATTCTGGAAAGACGGGAAAAAAATCAAGCAAAACGCGAACCGTTAAGGCCACCGACCAAACCACCAGCGCGTCGGCTTTAGCATGACAACTAGCAGAATGCGTAGACGCGCAACAAGCCTCTTCCAACTCCTCGCACTACCCTTGTCGTTGCTGGCACAGGGGGAGAGAGACAACGCACAAAGGTACCGCTGCCTTATTGGAGTAGCTAAAACTGAACGCTGAAGTACGGGTGATTCAACGCGTCTGCCGCGGTTATGCGCTCCGACGGCTCGTAGCGTAGAAGCTTTTCTAGCAGGTCTACACCAGCGCATCCAAGCTTCTCGTACCCGGGCACGGAGCCTAGTACGTTGCTCCACTCCGGCTCGAAGTTCTGCAGAAACTCCGGCTGCGACAGCATGTTGTTCGAGTTTGGGTACTGGTTCATGGACGGCCACACCCGGTTGTTTGGTGTGCCTAGGAAGCGGAAGATGCGCATTAGCTGGTCGGCATCGTTCTTACCCGCGAAAAGCGGCGTCCCGGTGGCCATCTCGGAGAAGATGCACCCTACCGACCACACATCCACCGGCGGACCGTACTGCATCGAGCCGAGCAGCACATCGGGCGGTCGGTACCACAGCGTCACCACCTCGTTCGTGAATTTGCGCACCGGGATGGCGAAGGAGCGGCCGAGGCCGAAGTCGCCTAGCTTCAGCTCTTTCTCGCGCGAGATGAGAAGATTCTGCGGCTTTAGGTCGCGGTGCAGGACACTGCGCTGGTGGCAGAAGGCGACGCCGCGCAGCAGGTCCCGCATAAAGTGCTGGATCGTCGCTGCATCAAGGTTGCCATTCTCGCGGTCGAGATACTTCTTCAAGTCCAAGTCCAAGTACTCGAAGACAATCGTCAGGCGGTGCTCGCTGTGGCATACGTCCAGCAACTTCACGATGTTCTCATGTCGCAGCTCCTTCAGCAGCGAAATCTCACGAATGGCGGTGCAGGGTACGCCCTCCTCCTCCGAGTCAAGCCGAATGCGCTTCAACGCGACCGTCGCGGCAGTGGACGTGTCTCGGGCCTTGTACACCACGCCGTAGGTACCCTCGCCGATCTTCTCCTGCCGCTCGTACCGGCTAGTCATTGTTCCTTGTTTCCCCCTGGGGTATTTGCCTGCTGTGCTGATGCTGTCTAGGGGTGTGGGTGTGTATGTGTTGGCGACGGCGTTTGGAGTTCTGCTGTGCCACACCGCAGGCGATCACGGCAGCCCCCTTTTTTTGCCTTTTCTTCTGCAATGTTGTCTCGCTCTTGTGAGAGGAAAAAAAGGCGGGATATCAGCAAAGAGCCCCGCCTACACCAGTCCGGGGCTTGGGTGCGCTCGCGCTGAATTTCCTTGCGTAGTTTTTCTGCCTTGAGTCCTTTTGTTTTTCAATATGAGGAACCTCTGCTCTTACACGCACGTGTGTGTGTGTGTGTGTGCGGGGGGGACAGGAAAGACGAAGGTGGCCTTTCCCAACTATCAGACCCCGTTACGTTACTCTGGGTGGGGGGAGGGAGGGAAGAGGTCCTCGTGGTTCGATCAACGTGAGCACCCAAGGATTCGCTGCGGCTTCAACGCTGTTGTTTTCCTCTGTCCTCCACTCGTGCCTTTCAGGTAATAGAGGTAAGGCGCCGAAGAGAGAGAGAGAGCGGGCACTTAACAACAGCAATCCCCAACTCCACACACGCACACACGTGCGATGGGGAGCCACACGCAAAGAAGGAGAGGAAGAAAAGAGGGGCCAAATAGCAGCTCACGCGCCAGCAGCGAAGGACGAAGGCGTATTGTATAAATCTGTCGACTACTGCCAATTTCGAGAAGAGAGGGAGGGAGGGGGGTGAGTGCGAACACGACGCCACGAAGTGCTCGACTCTTTGTGGGCAAGGACGACTGCGCGAGACACGGTGGGGAACACAAACCAGAAAAAGAGCGAAAAAAGGAGCGAACCAATGAACAAAAGACGCTCACAACAACTCCCAAACCACCCACAGCTAAACGTGGAGAGGGTATCCGCAACAGCACTTACTCGCTCACCTACTAGCACTCACACTCACACGCACGCCCCGGATCTTCTAATGGAGTTGCGGTCGTGGGAAAGACCTCGGCGCCGCGCTCCTCTGTGCTTGTTGGTTTCTTGTATTTTCCTTATCCGGCAGAGAAACAGTGAAATTGAGAAAACGATGATGAAGTCATCAACGGAAGCGGGTCGAAGCAACTGGAGCTGGGGGAGAGGGAGAGGAAGAGGCGGCGGTAGCGATGAGGACGGGGGGAGAGGAAAGAGAGAAGGAGGGGGACAACTCACACGAGCGCCTGATGCGCACGCCTTCAGTGCAGCGGTGCTCTCTCTCTTTCTCTCCGGCAACCTTCTCTTTTCTGTTACCGAATTTCTGAGCTCGTGTTGCTTCGCGAGCACGCGCCTGCAGTGACCTCCGCTTCGTTTATTTGTCGGTAATCCTCTGTCCCTGGAAGCACGTGCGTCAAGCCCACGGACCGTATCTGTGGGTGGATGTGGGAGGGCAGCGACGGAGAGGGAGAAGGGGGGTGCTGGAAGTGCAGTGCGCGCTAGAGGGGAGGGGGGAGGCGTCAAACTCGATGGGGTAACCTTGCGTCTGGTGTACTGCGTTATTTACACCACCTAAAGGCAGTACTAGGCGCGTATGCGAGCACACTTTGCTTAGACTCTGTGAGTGAGACGGTGCGCAGGCGGGCGTGCGCGCGGGTCGATGAATGGAAGGAATGGAGTGGCAAGCGAGTGACGAGCGCAGTGGCAGAGAGGTTGAGCAAGTCAACGTTAGAGTCGTCGCTTTCGCAGATATCGATAAAACACAACAGGCCGAGTGGGAGGTACGGGATGGAGAAGCATCGGCCACGCCCACACCAGCACTCATACCGATAAGATCGAGGGGAAAGGGAACGGCGGCGGCGACGCTAGTTGCCTGCCTGTGTAGCGCAGCCCACAGTGTGCGAGAGAGAAAAGAATAGAGCACGAGCGTACCGGCTCCGCTCTCCTCTTCTGTTTGCTGCCTGGGCAGGGGACTCATCCATGTCTTACCACTCGCTCACTCGTGGGCTGCGGCAACGCTTTGCTTTGTGGTGTAGTCTAGGAAGGAAACGAAATCAGAAACGCATCACTGTAAGCTAGAAAAGAGAAAAGATTCAATTTGGAAGCAGCAGCAGCAGCGGAGGACACAAAAGGTAAGCGACTGTATACCACACCCATCATCTCCTCCGCTGCACCACGTCAAACGCTAGTGGGTGTCGATGCCGGGTCAGAGCACAATTCAGCTCAGGCACACGCACCCACACCCGTTCTCTCTCTCGCCCCCACCCCCTGCGCCGCCGCCTCCTGCATGGGCCACAAAGGGAGAGAGTATGCGTCTCCCGCTCCCTAGTTACGCGGCTTCTCCTTCTTCTGCCGGTACAGGGCGTACAGACCGACGCTTGACACCTTCACGATCTTGAAGCGAACCCCGGGGATATCACCGACGGCGTGGCCAGAACGGCCGAAACCAGACACCAGCACCTCGTCGTTCTCCTCGATGAAGTGAAGGCAGCCATCGTTCGGCACGAACGCGATGATCTTCTTGTCGTTCTTGATCAGCTGCACACGCACACACTTACGGATGGCGGAGTTAGGCTGCTTGGCACCGACGCCGATCTTCTCCAGCACAATGCCCTTGGCGTGTGACGACCCACCGAAGGGGTTCGCCTTCTTGGCAGCGAAGGTGTGCGCGCGCTTCCAGCCCTTGTCGGCCCAGCGGTTGCGGCGGCGCAGGCGCACCAGCTTACGAGCTGCGTTCTGGCCGTTGGTCTTCGTCATCCTGAGGGAGGGAGGGAGGGGGGGGGGGCGACTGACACTGTGTCCTTTTATGTTGGGAGAGAGGGGGGGGGGAATAATGTGGTCGTTTTCCGGGGCGATTTTTAATTGCAATGCGCGCGTGTGATGGAGAGCGGCGCAAGTTGTGGGGGAGGCGAGGCCGCAAGGATGGCGCGCGCATGTCAGGAGTGAGGAGAAATGAGCAACAAAGCGCAACAGCGAAATGGAAAAATAAAAGGCGAGAAGGAATGCGTTGTTGAAGTTGGCATGAGCGAACATCAATCAGCTGGAGGTAGGAAAGTCCCACCTGGAGGGTTTCCTGCATGGCATTAGTACTTCCGTGCGCTGTAGGGGGGGCAGTGCCTAACCAAACAGCCACTGCCGCCCCTCCCCCCCCCCCCGCACACACACACACTCACCCAGCGGCGTGAGGTGACAACGGTGAGTACGCCATGTATCATACAGCAACCACAGCCACAACAGTCACGCATGCACGCAGGTAGACACAAGTACGTACAACGTGAAGAAGTGCTGCTCCTTGCTTCTGAACTGCGGGTGCGCGTGCTTGTTTGCTTGTGTTCAGATTACGTCGAGGAAGGAAAAAAATAAAATGAAAAGAACGAAAAGTTGAAGAGGCAGTCAGCCGCTGGGAGGGGGAAAAAGAGGAGAGAAGCACATCAGCCAGCGTGCGTGGGCAGACGTGTGTGCGCCAGGTGTGGAAAGGCGGCTAGCGAGGTGAGGGGAAAGGTAGGGGGGCAGTACACGCGGTAAACAGGCGTGAAAGAAATGCACAGGGATGCACCTACATGTGTGTGTGGGTGGGTGCATGCGTGTAGGGTACGGACACTAACAACAAACGGCAACGGATACGGAAGTGGAGAGACGACGTGCGAGTGAATCCGTGCGTGGGGATGTGGATGAGTGTTGCATGAATGGGTGCCACAATACGACTTTTCAGCAAAACTGCCATGACCACACACACACACACCACCACCACCACCACCACCACCACCAAGAGCCCTCCGTCTCTCCTACTCCCAACAGCCTCGCACTCGCTTGGGTTCGCTATCCGCCCGACACGGACAGAGGGAGAGAAAGAGCCCATAAAGAGCCACCTGCCCCGCTCTTCCTAGCAGACACGCACGCACCAAAGAACGAAAACAAACTAGTCGCTCAGGCACACGCACCCACACCCGTTCTCTCTCTCGCCCCCACCCCCTGCGCCGCCGCCTCCTGCATGGGCCACAAAGGGAGAGAGTATGCGTCTCCCGCTCCCTAGTTACGCGGCTTCTCCTTCTTCTGCCGGTACAGGGCGTACAGGCCGACGCTTGACACCTTCACGATCTTGAAGCGAACCCCGGGGATATCACCGACGGCGTGGCCAGAACGGCCGAAACCAGACACCAGCACCTCGTCGTTCTCCTCGATGAAGTGAAGGCAGCCATCGTTCGGCACGAACGCGATGATCTTCTTGTCGTTCTTGATCAGCTGCACACGCACACACTTACGGATGGCGGAGTTAGGCTGCTTGGCACCGACGCCGATCTTCTCCAGCACAATGCCCTTGGCGTGTGACGACCCACCGAAGGGGTTCGCCTTCTTGGCAGCGAAGGTGTGCGCGCGCTTCCAGCCCTTGTCGGCCCAGCGGTTGCGGCGGCGCAGGCGCACCAGCTTACGAGCTGCGTTCTGGCCGTTGGTCTTCGTCATCCTGAGGGAGGGAGGGGGGCGACTGACACTGTGTCCTTTTATGTTGGGAGAGGGGGAGGAAGGTAAGAGAGTCAGTGGATCCGAAGAAGCGCATGTCACAACCGTAGTTCAATAGTGATAAACATGTGGGCAAACGCAAATGAGGAGAGAGAGGGAAGGCAGGAAAACAAGTAGGGAGTAGTACAGGCTGACACGCACACATATTTTGTGTTGCTGTTGTGGTGGTGGTGTATGCAGATACTGCGGGCCCCCTCCCACACGTGCACACACACACGCACAGCCACATGAAGGGTTCACCAGAGGACACACACCACCGGCACGGACTGTGGTGCCATGCTGCCCAAGAGAGCAAAAGGCGCGTGCCGGTCCATTCCCTTGATAGGAGGAGAGAGACCTCGATTTATGCCAAACCCATCAGCCGTCGCCTTAGACTCCTCTCTCAGTGAAAAAGCGCTATTTTGCTTTTACTTTTTACTCTGGCGGGAAAAGAAAAGAAGTACGTAACGGCGTTTGAGCAGATGCCCCCCCCTTCTCAGTATTTCATGTGCGTGGGGGGCGCACCGCGATTACTGGGGCTCCATGCACTTGCAGACGCGGGGCGCTCGCACACATGAGCACCATCGCCGAAACAGGCACGCACGCACACACACACACACACACACACACACACAGACAGAGAGAGAAGAAAAGGAAAATCAAAGCGAGAAATCAGGCCAAGGAGAGAGAGGACATGACGTCAGCTTCTCTCCATTTTGTTCGTTGTTGTGGCGTGTGGTGAAGCAGAGCAGAAGAAGAAGGAGGGCTATGGGCGGCTGCCTGTGTATGGGGTGTCTGTGTGTTAGTCTGGAGAAGACTGGGTATGTGTCGGGAGGGGGGGCTGAAGGGTAGATGTTGTTTGAGCCGAGAACGCACATTGTGAACCGGGGTGAAGAGAAACCTCCCGCTCATCCTGTGCTCTCCACCACTCCAATCACTACCCCGCCTTTCTTCCCTCTCCCCCCTTTACCTCCCTCCCGCTCCATCCGACTCACCACACATACGCACACAGGCAACATCGCCCCTCCCCTTTCAGTGCTAACGCCACACTCGCACAACCGCAACTCTCCCCCATGAAGCATCCCAATACACGTGAAGACGTGCGCATGGACAGAAAGGCGCACAGCCACACGCTCGCTTGCTCGCAGACGACGACTCTCTTTATTCAACAGCCTCGACGTTGGTCTTGGTCTGGACGTAGATACCGTCAAGGAACTTGCGGATATCCTTCTTCCTCACCAGGCACATCTGGTGCAGCACGGCGGCCTCGCGGGACACCTGCTCCAGGTCGTTGCCATCAAAGACAATCTCATCCTTGACCTTGGACGGATCGGTCTGGCTCACCTTCACAGTGCTGGGCACCGTCTGGCGGCGTACGCGCTTCTCACCGAGGAAGTTGCGGACCTCGATGTTCGGGCCATCCAGAGAGACGTTGATTGGAAAGTGAGCGTAGGCGCAGCGCACCTTGAAGCGGTAGCCCTTCGTCACGCCAGTGATCATGTTCTGCACGTGTGTTTTGGTGGTGTTCAGACACGCGATCGGGATCTTGGAGCCGAACCAGCGGATCGCCGTGAAGGTGCGGTTCTTCTTGTCCACGCGGAAGTCCAGCTGCAGGTGCGACAGGTCCTTCGTGAGGGTGCCGCGCTTACCTGTGACAGTGACCTTGCGGCCCCGCACCTCGACGGTCACACCCTCAGGGATTTCCAGGGTGGAGAAGCTCTTGATCTTGACCATCTCTGCTTGCAAGCGAGAAGGAGTGGGGGAACGGGAGAGTTGCGATTCACGCCCAACTGAGGAAAGAAGGGGGGGTGGCCGCAAAGATGTGCACGCACGCGCGCGAAGAGTGCATGCGTGAGGGTGCGGGGAGAAAAGGAGCAAGACAAAAAAAAGGTGTGGTGTGCCCACCGATGCAAACGTGTGGAAAACAATTTCGATAGTTGACATGTTCAACGACGCCATGAGCAGCAAGGGAAGAGCGAGGAGATGAGACGATGAAAGTGATGAAGATGACGTGAGAGGAGGAAGTCGCAGGAGAGGGAGAGGAAGCCACTCATTAGGCGTGTATGTACGCGTGCGTCACAGTGATGCGTTGCATGACAGCGCACTGGTACGCACAGGATTGCGTGCCGTGCAATCCTACTCTCGAAGAAGCGCACCGTGACAAACAAACACAACGCAGCACATACATACGCAGACAGTCGCACAAATTGGGCGCGTCGCTCTGGCCATATCCAAAACACGCGGGGGGCACGAGAGAAATGGAGGAGAGGCTCAAGGGACGGGTACAAGAGAGAAGAAAGCAGCGAACACAGAAGGACTACGTCTTCGCTCTTCCTCTCCGTCCATACGCATCCACGTCGCTTGAATCTATACCTCTGTTCTTCCTCTTGTCTGTGCACGTCGTGTGTCAGGGTCTGTGGGGAGAGGAGACTTCCTCCTCTCCCGCCCACGCGTAGATGTTGCTCCGCCTGTTCGTCTAAGAGGGTCGATAGGCATAATGTCTTGAAGATAAGAGATGAGAGTGTGTGTAGGGGGGGCGAACAAAGAGGGAAGAAAGTGAACAAAGGCACTAGACGGTCGAACGCGCACCGATGGGGAACAGGCACAGTGACGATGGAGATGGTTTGCATCGAAGACAAGCACATGTTTGCATGCGCTGATGATGAGAGAGGCGGACAGACAAACAAACAAACAAACAGAAACGAAAAGTCAATTCTAACATACTGGGCGAAGGGAAAGGGAAGAGCGAGAGCTGCTGGAAGCGCCCTTTCCCACTCTAGAGCCTCTGCCTGTTCGGGTCATTCCACACAAGCTCGACGGCGAATACAGAAAAAAGAATACGGAATAATAACACCCAACGAAGCGAGAAGAAAGCGTACAAGTGCAAGATCTAACGCGGGAAGAGAGGGGGTTGACACCCGTGCGTGTGTACCTTGAGTGAGGACAGTGCTGAAGCCCCAACATGCCACAGAGACAGCTATAATGGCGAGCAGTGGAGGTAGTAGAAGACACACGAAATGCCCACGAGGAAGAGGAATAAAAGAAGACATGAACTACTATGGGAACACTTGCACACACACACACACACACACGCACGCACGCACAGCAGAAAACATGTGCGCCAACCATGAGTAGATAAAAGAACAGAAAGAGTAGGAACAAAGAAAAGGTACAGCAAAACAAAAAACATGCCCACACATATACATATACATACATATACATATACATATACATACATACATATACATATATATATATATATATACATATACATATACATATACATATATACATACGTACATATACGCACATACCGAGACGTTTTCGCGGTCATAGAGGTACATTGACAAGGAAAAAATCTCAGACGAAAAGGTAGAGTACAACGATTACAACAAGCACACAGCACCTCATCCTGTCGATCGCGTGTAGGTGTCTCTCCCTGTGTGTGTGTGTGTGTGTGTGTGTGTGTGTGTGTGTGTGTGCGTGTGCGTGAGGGGATCATGAGGTATTGGTGGTGGGCCTGGTGTGGTTGCCGTGTGCGGGCAAGGGAGACAGAGTCAACAAGACCAGCACGCACACACACGCTGCAAGAAGTAATGCAAAGGAAAAGGAAAATGGAAACAAAAATGACGCTGTTTGTGAAGGGATGAGTCGGTACAGTGAAACAAGGAAGCAAAGCAAAACGAATCGGTCAAGCGAGAGTGTATGTCTGTGTATCCTCAGCCCTAATCCTCTCATCCACGACTCCCTCCCCCTGCTTCTCTCCACACACGCGCGCGCGCACGTACACAGGAGAAAAGAATAAGCGGCCCCCGCCTGTAACCTCGAGTGTCTCAGGGCTTCTCCTCCAGTGCCTCAAAGTTGAGCTTCGGTATCACGGGTGCTGAGCTCACGACGGTGGTGTCGTGTCCAGCGCTCACGCGTGCACCGGTCAGCGCCTTTTGGAATGCAGACAGCGATGTCGCTGCGTGCGCCTTGCTCTTCTTCAAGTGTACGCTACTACCACCCGTGAGACTTGCCTTCTTGGAAACCGCACGAGGTTCACTGCTCGCCCGTGCCGCGCTGTTCACGTCGTTTGTGCTTCGCTCCCGCAGTGACTTCATGACGTCCGGGTTGTAGAAGGAGGCCTCCCCCGAAGACAGTTTCGCGGCGGCGTTGTTGCTCAGCATGCTTACAGGGCCGTTCCCGGACCCGCGCGTCTGTACAGCTGCGGGTGTACTGTAGAAGGCAGAGAGCCGTGACGCATTGTGCTGCGACGAGGACGGCCGTGCATGCGGCGAGCCCCCGCCTAAGCTGCCGGCCGTATGAGTGCTAGTTTTGGAGCTGACACAAGCGCCGGAGTTGCGGCGGCTCAGTCGGCCCACCATTTCGGTTGGCTTCAGCACTGAGTAGTGTGTCTTCGACCTCGCAAACGCCTCTGTTGCCTTAACACGGCTCGCCTGCACGCGAGTTCCAGTCGCACCAGCGTTGACGCGGGACTTGGAGAGAGCCGGTGTGGCAGAGACCAGGCGGCGCAGTGGCTGTTGCTGATGCTGCGAGGAGTCCCGCTGCTGGAAGATCGCCTTCTGGGATTGAGAGAAGAGGCGGCTCGGACGACGCACTGGTTCGCCCTTGTCGGCAGTGGTGCCTTCACCGGCCCCCACTGTTGCCGCCAGGCTCATGCGGCGGGAGAAGTTATAGGTGCTGATGGATACAGCCTCTGCCACATCGGTGTTCGCCACGTAATCCACATCCGCCTCCGACACCGGCAGCACGCCAGCGGAGGCCATGCGCGAGTAGTTGGTGCGCGCAGCCGCCGTCGGAGCAGCGGGTGTCGTACCGGTTGTCAGCGTGGCCGCAGGCGTCCCCGAGACGCCGCTCGCGGCCGGCTTTGTGGGCCGCGCAGGTGTGGCCGTGGACAGGCACGACTGCGGCGAGAGGTTGGCAACCGCTACTGTCGCGGCGAGCGGCCGTGGTAGCCCCGAAGGACAACGGCTGAAGAGCGAGCAGCTCTCCGGGTTCGCAGCTGGTGGCGCCTGGTGCCCCTTGATGCGCGTGCCAGTACCTGTTCTGCTAAAGGGGATCATGCTTTGCGAGAGTGCCAGCGCCGTTACCGTGGCGCTGCGGCTGAACGGAGTGGTGCCTTCCTCCACTGGGCACGGCGTGGTGCCGACGACGCCCTCACGACCGGCGATCGTGGCTCGCGAAGGGGTCGCAGAGAACTGGTTCACGGCACGCGCCAGGTTGCCCTGGCGGGTGAACGACGCAAGGCGAGAAAGAATTTTGCAGCTTCCCTTCACAGTCTTATCATTGCGGCGTGCCGACTCAGAGATGAACGATGTGTCGCTTGCGCCATTCTTGCCGGGGATCGGCATCAGCGAGGTGGACGTCGCGTTCGTGTTCAGGAGGCTCTCACGACGCACGATGCGGGCCATCTGCATGATGCGATCGGCGTTTCGGATCAGCTCCATGTAGGCGACATGCTCCATCTTTGGGGCGCTGTCCCAGTGGTCATACCAGATCAGCAAGCCGCTCAGCGCATCGCCAACCTGGCGGCGGCGGTGGTCAACAAGAGTTGAGAGGACGTCCGACTCGGACAGGCCCCACTTGCCACCGGGCCGCAAAGTGCGGCCCGCCATCTGGGAGACGGCGTCGCGAAGTTGATGCACGAAAGTGTGGAAGTGCGCCTCCGTGCGCGCCTTCACGGCGTGGATCAGGAGCTGAAATTTATGCACACTCTGCGCGTTGAGCACGTACAGCTCCATCTTGAGTCGGTCGAGCAGGATACGGAGGCAAATGCGGATGAGTGACACCATCTCGTCCGAAAACTCAAAGCCTGCCGGGAACACCGAGTACCCGTTCGGTGCCTCGTAGTCCTCCATAGAGTCCTTCACGAGCTCCTCGATGCGAGAGTGCAGCTTGCAGTTCTGCGCCACGCCGTCACCGCCGAGCGCATCGCGGTCCTGCATGTACCGCGTCAGGTTGGTCAGCTCCTCATCCTTGGCTGCGTAGTCGCGACGCATGTGGTGGATCTCGGCCTCCAGCTCCTCGATGGTGCGCTTCTGCTGAGCCAACAGCAGTCCGTTGTTCCTCACAGCTTTGCGCTTGTTGTTCTCGCACAGGCCCACCGCGTCATCCAGGCGACCCTGTGTCCGCTTAAGGTTCTCCTCCGCCTCCTCCAGCTGCGCGTTGGTGCTGCGCAGAAGCTGCTGCATGCGACGACGCTCTTCCTCGGTGGAGTCCGTCGCATCTGCCAGGGCCTTCTCCGTCTCTGCTTTCTCCGCCCGGAGACGCCCAATGAGACTCTTGTAGCCGTTCAACTCCGCCTGGATGTGCCGAATTCTGTCCAGCAGCCGCTGGTTCTCTTGCTCGAAGTCAAGCAGTGCGTACTCGAGCGCACGCACGTTATCCTCGGTTGTAGACTTCTCAAAGTCGTCGATGGTGTGCGCCACATCAGCCGGACAGGCGTCCGCGTCACCCCCGCCGAGACGCCGCTTCGCGATTGCCGCCGTCTCGGCAGCACGCAGGTCGTCCCATGGAATCGCTTCGAGATGCGCGGCCCTGGCGCTGCCAGTGCCCTTGTCGTCGCTGCCGGCACCGTAGCCCATCGCAATGTACTTCATGGTGCGCTGCTTCCACATGCGGGCCAGTGCCTTCAGGGCCTTGATACGGTCGGTCAGCACGGCAGTCTGCCGCTCTAGCTCTTCGTCGGCGAGGCGCGCGGCATCCGCAAGTGCCTGCTCATCCCTGGCGAGAAAGCCTTCGAGGCTGGCGTTCTCGCGGCGCAGCATCGCATTCTCGCTACGAGTATTCGCCAGCTCCTCGAGCAGCGCGTCGCGCTCATCCTCAGCCTGCTCGCGAAACATCTGCTGCTCCAGAGTCTCGTCCTTAGAGAAGCGCAAACGGCTCTCCAGTTCGCTGATTCGCTCGCGCAGCTCACGCATAAGAGTCTCCAGCTCAATGATGCGATCAAACTGCTCCCGCTCCCGCACCACCGCCTGGTAGCGCTCACGTGTGCCCTCCGTGCTCTCGTAAACGATGCGCTTCCGGCCGTCTCCAATTGGCTCCAGCTGAAGCCCATCCTCTTCGTCTGCCTCAACGACTCCCTCGTCCTGACGCTGCTCAAAGGCGGCGCGCATCTGTGAAGGTGAGGACACGCGCGTGACGCTGCTGCAGTCCCTCTCTGTACCCATCGATACATTGTTGCCGACCTCGTCGACATCAGCGCACCTGCCGGTCTGAACCTCATCCGTGTCATCCCTCTTAGCCGAGGGGCTGACGCTCACCGAGGAAGGAGACGAGGATGCCGATGGGGTGGTTGGCGTATCGAGCGGCCCGCCAGCTTCCAGTTCAGCAAGGCGTCGCGCCAGAGCCTCCAGCGTGGCGTTGCGCGACACGACAGTACGGTGCAGCTTCTCGTTCTCGTGGACGGCGCTGTCGAGGCGCTGCTTTGACTCGCTCTGCGCTGCCGCACGCTGCAGCAGCTCGTCCGTCTCCAGGTCAGCTGGCATGACGGAGCCACGGCGGATGGATGGGGAGACGGATAGGCGGCGGAAGGCCTCGAGGGTAACGACGATCTTGCTCGTCTCCGGTGGCAGCGATGTCGACACGCTCGGCTCCAACGAGCGAGGGTTTGGTGACACAGAGCCAGGGGTTTCGATCGGCGAGATGCCCTCCAAGTTCTCCGCCTGCCCCATTGATGTGCTGGTGTGGGCGCACTGGTAATTGATCGTCTCTGCCTGCTGGCGTACCATGTCCAGCAGCTTTGCATTGTCGCGTTGCAGCTGTTTGATGTCCTCCAGGGTGAGGCTCTCCATGTCCGCCGGAAGGTCGACAGAGACCGCGATTTGGCCAAGTGTAGCACTGCTCATGCCGTTCGAGGACGTGTTCGTGCCACGTGAAAGTGCGTTGAGGTCAACGTAGTGGAAAGAGACAAGACTCTGTGCATGCAGACAAGCGCTGGCCGCCGTCTCCGTTGCTGCTTCCGCCTTGGCTCCGTCCTCGAGGTAGGCGCACACTACGTCACCGTGGTGCAACTCACGCCGGCCCTTCTCCCCTACGCTCTTGCCGTTGATCTGGACATCGATGAGGCGCGAGAGGCCCTCAACACTGGCGGGTGGGTTGAAGTGAACGTAATATCGCTGCTCGCACGAGCGCTGCGCCACACGCTCCAGCACCAGTGACCCTAGGTCTAACATCTTCTCCGCTACTGCTGCTGTAGTCTCCACTACAGTATCCGGTCGGCACGTGTTACCACCACTCGCGCACTCCGATGAGTTCGCGTCGGCACCCATTAGGATGGCGGTGTGCCACTTCTGGGTGTTATGACCATCCTCCCCAGCTGTGTACAAGCTTTCGCCGGTCGTCGTCGTTGACGGCAGCGAGTACAGCACACGACTCAGCGGGAACTCCATCGTCCCCTTTACCAGCGCCGTGACGCGCACGACGCCGCCCTCGACGCACGATCCTCCAATCCCCGCAATGCTCGTGTACTTGCGGTGGGAAGAGATGAGCAGCGGCGCCGTCAGGCCGGCGCTGGAGGCGGACAGGAAGGCCTCGTTGCACCCGGCCACGTCCAGCGGCACGTTAGAGGCACGACGCTGCTGGGCTGCGATAGTCTGCGACATCGACAGCGGCGGTGACAACAGTGGATGGTCGCTTGCCTCCGCCATGCTGCCGCCTCGGACAGATAAGCCGATCGCGTCTGTCTCAGAGGGGTGCAGGTTGCTGCTCTGCAGGCCCCTCACCCACGCCTCCATCTGCTCCTTCAGCTTCTCGTTCTCCTGCTTTAGCGTCATATTCTGCTCCAGCAGATTCGCGCGGGTTTGGAAGGTCTTGTTCACCATTGGCCGGTTGCGGATCTTGCGCACGTCCCTAGCGTACGTCAGCGTGGCGCATGACTCCTGGTAGCTAAAGGCGATGGGAGAGATGTTGGCGATCATGAACGTCTTGCTGTTGCCGCCGAGGTTGTCCTTGAGCACCATCGTCAGCAGCGAGTCGCGGTAGTTTACAAACTTGGCCCCGCTCGCTATGTCGTTGATGACACGTGCCAGCGTTGCGAGTGACTGATTAATCTGAATGCCCTCCGCACGGCTCGTCCCGCTTGTGTTTGCCGTCTTTTGCCGCTCGCTGCCAGCGAGGTCGACCAGGTTGATTGTCGCCTGATGCTCCACCGTCTCTCGTGTGTCACAGTTGGTTCGATACTGGGCGACGCGGACCTGCAGCACAGCGTGGCTACGACTGCTGCGTGAGTTCATGCCTGTCTCGGCAGTCTGCCGCCGGCGCAGACCCACCTCGATCATCGGGTACGCCTTCTCAGCCGAGGTCACCGTCTGCTGCTGCAGGTCGTGGATGATCATTGTCTCCTTCCTCCCCGTCGGATCGCGGACGAACTGCACATGCAGCGGGCCGCGGCGAGAGAAAAGACAGTAAACCTCGTTCTGGTAGATCTCGTAGAAAGACAGCTGCACGCGGTACGAGTAGTCGATCACCCTGTCGCTCTGGTACGACTGCTTCACCGCCTCCAGGCGGCTGAACAAGTCGTCCAGAGTGCGCGGTACGACGCCGGGGTCACGGCGTATGTTCGTCGTGTCGCCAAAAAGTGTATAGGTCTTGCCACTGCCCGTCTGACCGTAGGCGAAGACGCACGAGTTGATGCCGTCTATGGCGGCCTTGACGGCGTGCATCGCGGTGCGCCGGTACACCTCTTCCTGCGACCCGTACGGCGGCGGCTGAAGAAAATCACTCGTGCGAATCAGCGGCATCTGAAGCAGATGCGACTCTTCCATCGACGCAATACAATGGTCGCACTCGTAGTAGTTCGCGGTGCTGGTGGAGACGATGTGGGTAGCGCCGGCCGCGGCACCAGCAGTGGTAACGCGGCTGCCACCTGCGGTCCGACGTGAGCTGGTGCGTGACAGGGCGGCAGCAGCGCTGCCACCGCCAGCCGCTTTACGAGAGTGTCGAGTAGCACCGGTGCGGTGAGCACGGTCGGTCAGCATCTGCACCACGTTGTTCCCGTCCTTCGCGACGGTGGCGTCGTCGTCGATCGACGTGGGGTCGTGCATCACCACCACATTTTCCACCACAGAGACGCAAATCCGTTGCGCCTCGCGCAGCACCGACTTCCGCAGGACGGCGGAGGCGCGCGTGTTCGTCGCGGCAGCGCTGTTGTGGGTTAGGCAGGCCGCATTCTGGGGCGCGTTGCGGACGCGCACACACACAAAAATGTGCCCATCATCGGGGTATTCTTCGTGCGCTGCGCCACGGCCCATCGTGATGATCAAAAGGGAGATTTTTGGGCAACGTACGTGTGGCGGGTGCGTGAGGAAGGGTGATGGGGTGCAAAAGTGGAGGAGAGTGCAGCTTTCCAATGAAAAGAAGGCGAGAGAGAAAGAGAGAGAGAAAAACAGCGAAGAAGGCAAAGGCTCTACCTAAACAATACGAAGACTCAACAGTGCTGACGAAGAAGAGACAAAGCCTGCTGAAGTACAGACCCACAACGAGAGGGTGAGTGAGTGAGACAGACGGTGGTGCGGATTCGCGCAAGGGAAGAAAAGAAACAGACCTCTAAGTAGCGGAAGCAAAGACGGCACAGAAACCAAAGAAAGTGTGCTTGGGTAGGTGCAGGAGAGAGGACGAGGAGCAGCAGCCTTTACCTACCCTTCCTAGCAGCTACGGGTGTGGCCCTGTGGAGGGCAGGGAAGGGGGCTCTCTCTCTGTGTGTGGGTGTGTGCCAGCGTCGGGGAGAAAAAAAAAACGAAGACGGTGCTAAAAAGTGCGCCGGTTTAACTGACATGTACCGAGTAGAGCACCAGCGCTCTTCGTTCAACAGGAAAAGGGGGACGGGGGGAGGAGGAGGCGATCGCAGCGTACAGAACGTTCTATGCCTCTACGCTGACTACCACACCACTACCTCGTCTTCACCTTGATGTTCTCCAGTCACGGTTCGAGCGCGTGGGTGGGCGTACGTACACGCACGTGTGGAGGGGAGCTTGGCGCGTACAGAGCGAGGGGAGGAAATGGGAGAAAAAAAAGGAGTACGAGTAGAAGCGCGAAGGGGAGTGAAGGAGGCATCATTGGAAAGAGAGACGGGGAAGACACGAAAGAGAGAGAGAGATTAGCATCAGCACACATGTATACGCACACGACCCCGTTGTATGTGCACGTTGCAGCCGGCGGTGCTAATGAGGGGAGGGAAAGGGGAAGGGAAACGGGGGAGGTACAGTGCACGCTTGGTCAGGTCGTTGCCACTGGAGGCGCTCCTCGGTTGCCGAGTCATGGAGGTGGATGCGGCGGCGGCTCTATCTTGTTTCTTTGCTTGCGTCACTTTCCTAAATATCCCTCCCATGATACGTGTGTGGCTTACAGGAGTGGGGAAGGGGAGAGGGGGCTTGTAGAGGCGGCAGCCTCCTCCTCCGTCCTCCATGTCTCTCTCGCTCAAGTCAGTCTCTCTCCCGCTGTGAGTGCGCCTGGACTCATTCCTTCAACTTTCGTCTCACACTGTAGAATCGTGAATCACCCATCGTTGCCATTCTCTCATGCGCTCTCCCTCCCCACCCACTTATCGCCCGCCCACAACCGCCTCTCCCTTCTCTTCTTTTTGTTTCCCTCTGCTACTCCGGACTCCATCGAGCGAACGCGTGGGACGGGGCAGCTGAAACACAAGTGGGAGGCACATGAGCACACACACACGTACGTAGACAGAGGGCAGCAAGCACGGCTAAACAAACAAGTGAAAATAGCACAGCTGACAAGCAACGCAAAGGGTGAGCAGCGCCCACCCACACTGAGCTGGAGTACCGTATCATCGAGCCCATGCGTATCTTGGCGAGAGGGCCGAGGCATGGGCTACATCGCATCAAAGACACGCGTGTAGAGAGGGTGCACGCACACGCCTAGGCATGCCTGTAAAAACTGGGCGTGGGAGAAGGAGGGAGACAAGCGAGCGAAGAGAGAAAAGGGAGCGGGAAGGCAGGAAAAAAAAAACACAATGAAGGCAGCACGACAACATAAATGCGCTCAAATGGTGGAGACCACGCGCCCGGAACTTGTCGAGGAGTGCGAGGGGAGTAGCGGAGCGGAGGGGGGAGAGAAAGACGCGTGGTTGACAAAGATAGAGTAGGAAAAGCGCTGTATATACACACACACAAACACAAAGGGAAAAAAAAAGGAAAATGAGCTCGCACGAGCACGACTCACACCAACTCGCGCACGCACAGGGATAGATATCCCTGTGCGTGTGTGTGTGTGTGAGTTGGTGTGTTGGTGGGAGTCTGTATACCTACTCTCCCTGCCTCACCTCCGCCCTCTCGCCATTTCCTTCTCGTTAGACGCCCACAAATCAGAACATTCAAATCAGATGGCCAAGAAGAAATGGGGAAACCAAAATTGTCATGACACAGACGCACTGTAGGCATCCACACTCGTCAGTCGCCTTCTGTTCAATCCCTCTCCCTCACTCACTCGCTGACTCCTCCTTCCCATTCATGCCGGGGGAGGGAGACGAGGGAGGCAGGCACTGGCGCCGCGAACCTTCATCCATTGTACAGGGGCCTACTAGTACCGCAACGAGAGAGACAGAACGAGAAGAATGAGCGAGGAGGGGAGAGGTAAAAGGGGGACCAAATGATGGAGATGATCGACTCGCTATGCCTCTACTCCCTCGGCAACTCTGCCTGGGAAGAAGTTAGGGACTGGACTGAGCTGGTGTAGGCCACTACCACCTTTGGTAACGGCGACGCACTCCCTTGCCTCTCGGACTTGTCCTCATTTGTGTTTATCCTCAACCGTTTCGCCGTTGAAGAAGAAATGTGGTGGACCGAGCAAAGGCTCTCTACCTCTACCGACCTCGCTGGGGAGCACGCCTCGGGCTCCGAAAAGGCTTCCAGCGCAGACGCCGAGACCGACGCTGCTGTGGAGAGACGGAATGACGCAGCCTCTGACGCCAGAGGCGTGGTTACCATGCTGTGTGCTGAGACGGTTTCAGCGACAGCCGCACAGAAAACCGATGCTGGCAGCGGTTTCCTAGTTGTGGACTCCACCACCACGACCGTCACCTCCGGCTCGGGGGTAACAGGAGGACTCGGCAGCGCGGCCATCGGTGCTCTAAACGGACCGATGAACCGGGACGGCTCCGTCGAGAGCTCCGGGTCGTTGTCCGTAATAGAGCTGGCGAGCTGCCGAGCGGACCCGCACGACGGGTTCAACAGACTGCCGCCAGCACCGGTCGCAGAGGTGCTAGCGCACGAGGAGAAGAGCCCCTGCCACGGTCCGATGCTTACCGGCGGTGCACCAGCGTCAGACGAGGAGGGAGCGGGAGGTGCTGCGGTGGTAAGTGGCGGTGGAGGCAGCGTACCGCCTGTCAAGAAAGGCCTGTACGGCGCCGCGCTGTTTCGCTGCGCAGAAGTCACAGGGGCATCGCCGCCAGCATCGAGAGAAGGTGACGGCTGACCAGTAGTAAGGTACGTACCAGCCCCAGCTGCAGTGGAAGGCTGCGGTACACCACTGTGCCATGGCTGCGGTGCCACCTTGGCGCCAAAGCTGGTGCTGTCCATAGCGCGGCGCTGCTGCTGCTGCTGCTGCTGCTCGAGAAGGTTAGTGATGCGCCGCAGCTCACTACGGATTGCCTGGGTCTCTCCATTGGGCAGCGGCGCCGCCTGTGGGCAGGCGTTGGCCAACGGGTAGTTGTAAAGTGCCGGTGATGGTTGCGGCAGAGGGCGAAGCCCGCCGCCAAGGTTGAAGTTCACGAGGTAGGGCAAAGTAGACGCTGACACCGGAGGGGAAAGGACGGACGGTGCCGACAGTGGCATCATGTGGTTTGCTGGCGGCAGCGACGGGAGGATGGTCGGGGCTGCGCTGGCAGAGGTTGGTGGCGGTGAAATCGTCGGCTTCGGAGTCCCCTTCCCCGTCCCTGGGGCTGCAACGTCGGCCTGGGCTCTCCCTCTATTGCGCCGAGCTGCAGCCTCCTCCTCTCTCCGCTGCTGCGTCTCACGCTGCTGTTGCTCCAACATTGCCTGCGCTGCGCGTGGTCCCATCATTTTCAACTCCTTCTCGCGCTTCTCGCGATCTAACTCGGCTTGCTCCCGCCGCGCTACCTCCTCCCGCTCTCGCTGCAGTCGCTGCTCGGTCAGGCGGTCCTCTTGAATCTCCCGCTCCCGCTCTGCTTGCTTGCGCTGCTGCTGCTCTAGCATCTGTCGTGCATTCTCCTGTTGCAGCTCAATGGCGCGCATGCGTGCCGCCCTCTTCTCGCGCTGGCGTTGCTCAACATCAGAGAGGCCGTCGTTCCCGATAATAAAGCCGCCACCGACACCGCCACCTCCCAAGGTGGCTCTGCTTGTGCTCGGACGCGGGCTGCGCGTGGGGAAGAGATTACCACCGCCGTTGCTGGCAGCGTCCGGGTTGAGGGGCGGCAGCACCGTCGGACTTGTCTTGGGTCGCCCTGCACCGTTGTCACCCGGTGATAAGTACATTGGGGCCGCGGCAGCCCTCGGTGTGCCGGCGTCGTGGGAGAGGTCGCCCATCTGTGGTGGCACTGGATGTTGAGGCAACGGACTGAAGGACAGGGGTGGCACTTCAGCGCTAGAAGTCGGGCCACTGTGGAACGTGAGGGGCGGCTTTGGCCGGTACACGGCAGGCAAGGGAGCGGGCAGGTCCCTGACTGGCGCGATGGCTGGAATTACGGGGGCAAAGGCACTGACGATGGGCTGCACCTGCGGCATGAATGGGTACGGATAGCCACCTGCGCCACCACCACTGTAGGGAGAAGCATAGTTGGCTGCAGCGTACTTCTTGGCAGGTGGAGTACCGTCGATGTAACCTCCAGGGGCACCGTATAAGGCTGGGGCCTCGTTGGAGGGCCCAGCATCAGGTACGCCAGAGATGGGATTCAACCGGGCACCCCGACCACCTCTGCCGCCGCCGCCGTAGTTGGCGTCGTCGTCTACCGCGAACGGGGGTTGACTTGACCCAGCAACACCTCGAGCGCCTGCCACCCCGACTCCGCCGCCTGCCGCTTGTACTCGGCGCGGATCGAGGTTGCCTTGGGGGCGTCTATGGATCTCCTCCTGATGGCTAAAGGGGTCACCACTAAGGCGGTAGATGTACTCTTCGTGCCCGATTTTGCCGGCAACCTGCTGCTTGCGTCTGCGGGCCTCGCGGAGCATGAGAGACAAGGCCAGAGAAGGGGGGAAGGTGCGAGAGCGTGAGTGGGTGTGAATGAGTGGGTGGGCGATGGATGGCACGGCGGAGGTCCTTCCGTGCACGTGAAGAGGTCAAAGTGCAGGGAAATGCGAAAACACAAGAACGCAAATATGGTGAGTCCACACGTGTAACGGACATCGCAGGAAGAGAGGCGAGTGGGGGGTCCCGCGTACAAGCACACAGGACCGCAAGCGAAACAGAAAGGCGTAAGCCACCACCACAGCAGCAGCAGGAGCAATACAGGCGCAAAAACCTCAGCAGCACAGTTCAGGGGGAGCGAAATGAAAGGAAGAAAAGAGGAATAGACAGGGAGACCCCGGTATGTACGTATGTGCGGGCGTACACGTACGTCGATACATACGGCTATCAATATAGGCAGCAGGGTCTGTACGCGGTCACACATGCGCTCCAGGAAAGCGAGGGAAAGGCAGAAGGATGAAAGGCAATAAGTAAACTGCTGGCGGGGGGAGAGAGAGAGGGGGGGAGAAAACTCTATCACTGAAAGAAAAAACGGTGTACACGTATAGTGGGAAGGGGTGGGGTAGGCAGGAGGCGCGGCGGGGGGGGGGGGCGTTGGGAGAGCCCAATCACAGTGGTACGTACTCACAGACAGATAAGTAGACCGACAGACACACACGCACACACACACACACGGCGCTCTGGCGCTGTTGGAGTAGTTCTAGTAGTAGCAGGGGCTGTTACAGCTGCGGCTGCGCCTGTGCCGACACACTGTACACGCGAAGTTGCGTTTGTTTGTTGTCGGGTGGTGTGAATACGGCGGCGAAGACACCGGCGATGGAAGGCCAGAGATGAAGAGAGAGTGAGCGAGAAAATGATAGCTCGTATACATTGAGCGCCGCTTCCAAGGTCAAAGACTGCAGGGATGTGTGCCTCGCACATACGAGGCGGAAAGGGGAGAAAAAGCACTCGCGCACGTGCAAACGAGTTCCCGTCCTGTCGTCAAAACGTCGGAAGAGGCTGGCCCTCAGTGCGGGCCGCTTACACGCAGGGACAGGCACACTCTCTCCCGGACCGGCATGCCCCATTTGGCATCTCTCCATGACATGGTAAAGTCCATGTGTCCACGTAGATGGCTCGCGCGACTCCCTCGGCGCTTCTGCCGCCACTGCGTTTCTCGTTAGCTCATTTTTTTCTTGTTGGCTTCGTTGTAGAGTTGACGCGTTCTGCCCTGAGAACGCGTCAACTCTACGCGCAGAAAAAGAGCTGAATAACGTAGAAAGAAAGAGAATTGGAAGAGAAGATGAAGAACCGGGGCACATCGTCCCGTTGACGTACATCGAGTATGACTGATGGTGTAGTGCGGTGTGCGTGTGCGTGTGCGTGGGTTGCGACATAGGAGAGGAGGATGAGCTGCTCCGTCTCTCCTTCTCCGCACACATTGGGGCTATCTTGCTTACTCTTATCACATTCCTCTTTGCCGATGAGGCTTTCGCCCGCTTCTCTCAAAGCCCATATCGCATGAAAAGAGCGTCAAGACGTGAAGAGCAAACTCTGGACGGCTGTGGAGGTGATGGTACTAGCGGCGGTGGTAGGAGGAGAGGAGAAGTAACAAGGAGAAAGGAGAAAGCAAATGACTTGGGGCAACTCTTTAAGTGAGGGACGCTCACACACGCCCTACCCACCCACCCCACACGCACACATTGCCTTTTGCATCCCTCCACTACTGCAAGTTCGCTGGAATTACCAGCTGCTGCTCTAACTGTGCGCGCTTCTGCACACCCTCCCGCTTCAGCTTTGTGAGGGCATCGTGGTGCTCCTTGTTCGCGATCAGCACCTGCTCCTCGGCATGCTGCTCGAATTCACTACATTGACGCCGAAGGTCTGCCTCCTCCTGACTCAGCAGCTCAACGCGCTGCTTCAGTGCGGTCATGTCCTCCTCCACTTTCGCCACGTCTTTCTCGCCCTTTAGCGCGAGGCGGAAGGCGTGGCCGACACGACTCTCAAAGAGGCGCCGATGGGACGCCTGGGCTGCCACCCTCTCCGAGTGCACGTGCAGTAGCAGCAGGCCACGCTCCCAGCACTCCGCCGTCACCTGGCGTAGCACCTCCAGCATGCACTCGGCGATGAGGAGCGAGCGGATGGGGCTGGTGCCGGTGCGGCGCGCCTGGTGAACCTTCAGTTGGGCGTGCAGGCGCTCCTGAGTCTCCGCTGCGTCGATACGGGAGGAGGGAAACGGGCTGGCGTGCTGCACCCAGACTACCCCCGTCGACGCATCCACCCACCTCCGCGGAGTGATGAAGCTGTCAATGATGACCCTCACGTTCGGGTCGACGACACGCTCCTCAGCGCCTCGACCGAGGCTCCGGCGCAACTTCAGTGACCGCTTCGGGTCGCCAGGCGCGTAGGGGATGTCGTAGCGAATAAGCGTCCGGCTGGGGTCAGCTGGGCCGTTCACGTCGATGTACACCGCAGCATCCTCCTCGCTAGAGCGCCGTGGTAGCAGCTGCAGAATCGCCTCCTGCAGATCGTCTACACTAGCGCTACTCGATGCGCTCTTGTCGCACGTGCTTCGATTGTCGCTGCGGTGGCCGCTACCCTTCATTATCGCTGCTGCCTTCGACAAGGATGATCGGGGCGCAGGCGGCGCGGTGCAGGCAGAGGGCATCGGCTGATCTCCGCGGAAGTGAATGGCACAATCGGAGTCGTGGTGGATATATATATATGTGTGTGTGTGTGCGTGTGTGGATGTTTGAGGAAAGAGGAGGTGGGGGCAGGGAGAGGCTACTCCCTCTGCGCTGTGGCTCTGCGCACGTATTTCGTGTGTATGTGTGTGTGGGGGGGGGGGAGCCACGTGGAGAGACGAGCAACGGAAGACGTGCGGGTAGAGAGTAGCGGTATGAGCCGAGAAGGGCAGCCAAAGAAGAAGGGTGGCAAGAGAGACAGACATTATCATCAGTGACGGTGTGCTCGTGATCGGGGCCGACGTACACCCACACACACACACACACACACATGCGACCTTCTCACACGCGCGGGTACAGACATGCGTGAAGCGGAGCCGGGGAATAGGCAGAAGAGATGGGCAGCTCAGCTTTCGGAGAAGATGTATCGCTACTCCTGCCCCCACCCACCACCCACTCCCTGGGTGCGCTCCCGGCACCCATCACTCGGCGATGCTCCTCATACGATGGCACTGTGGCCCTCTCGCCTTTGGAGTCGCCTGTTTATTCCGGTCTGGGTAAATGTTGAAGTAAACCAGGGCGGCCTGAAGAGAGGGAGCGACAGCGACGACGATGCACAGTGCTCTCCAAATCCGTCGCCTCCCTTCCTCTCCCTGCTCTCGGTAGACTAGTAGTAGATGAGATCCCTCATGCTGCGCGGCATATCCTTCGGCGGCGCCGCCGTGTCCAGGTACGCGTAGTCGTCCACAAGCATGCGCACCGTCTCCATTGTATGAGTGAAGTAGGCATCGGAGAGGTACTGCTCGTAGTGGTGCACATGGGAGCGGACCGAGTAGAGACGCTCGTACTTGGATAGCATCGACCCGACCTTGGCGCGGATGACGCAGTTGTTGGCAAGGAGCAGCATCGAGTCTCTGTGGCCCAGTGGACTGACCCCACACAGCGCCGTCTTGAAGCCGTCCTCGTTCCAGTACGGCATCACCATCTCTTCACGCAGCCGCCCGATACCACGGGTGAGGTCACCGACGGTTGTCTGCGGGCCGCGTGCGATGAGCGCTGCCGCCAGAGTCTTGCCGGCTTCTCGCGTCATGGAGCTTCCTTGGCCGTGTCGGGCGTCCACAAACTGGTGCGCCGGCTCCAGGCACGCGGCGATCATCGCATCCACCGAGCGGGGCCCGACGACAGCGTGCTTGCTCGAGACACTCAGTGGCGCGATGGCGGCGGTGAGGAAGTGCAGCCGTGGGTACGGAACTAGGTTTGTTGTGATCTCGTTGATATCCATGTTCAGCGGCCCAGGGAAGCGCATCGCACACGTTAGGTTGCTCAGAAGCTGGGCCACGAGCCCGTTCATCGAGTCGTAGGGCAGCCCCTTTGTGTCCGTCGGCTTCGCCGCCGAGAAGGAGTGCGGCTGCGGCACACCACTTGCCATCACACCACGCCCGTTTCGTCCGTTGCTGAGGGCGCGGTCTGACATGCGCGCCAGGGCGTCGTTGTCGAGCGGTAGCACGCAGTCCGCGTGCTCGATCAGCTCCTTTAACGAGAAACAGCTGTTGTACGGCGCCGTTACGACATCGTCCACCTCGGACGGCATGACAACTGGGCAAATGCGAAACACGTGCGGGAACTCGTCCTCCAGCATGCCCAGCACGCGCGTGCCGAGCCCAGAACCGGTGCCGCCGCTCAGTGAGTGCATGACGAAGAAAGACTGAATACAGTTGCACTGCTCCACCTGATTCCGCACCGCCTCCGAGATGGCGTCAATGTAGCGGTCGCCGTACTCCATGTGCCCCACAGCCCAGTTGTTTCCGGCGCCGCTGACGTCGGAGACGAAGAAGTTGTCGTCGAAGATGTCCCTCAGCGGCCCACGCAACATTGCATGCAGGACGCCCTGCTCCATGTCCACCGCCACACACCTCGCTTTGAGCCGGCCAGGGCGGCTCATGCCTTCGAGGAAGACAGCGTCACGGGCCTCAGAGAAATGAGGGTGGGCCTTGTGCTCCTGCAGCATGACATCAAACCAGCGCTGACCAAGCTGATTGCCGCACTGGCCGACCTGCACCGTCACGATTTCGCGGGGCATGACGAGGGCCTCGACTGAAGCAGCACTAAGAAGTAAACCAAAGAAAACGAAGGAGGAAAGCAGCAGCACTGGGCACGCACTCACACAGTGTGAGAGAGAGAGAGAAACACAGAGAGGCCTCCGGTCAGCAAGAACCACAACGGCGGTGGCACCAACAAACAGCACCAGCCAGAGAAGCCACAACGCCTGCTAGCAAGCAAAATGGCAACGCACAAGGAGTCGTGCAAAACCCGAAGAAGAAGCGCCAATGTGCGTTTGCGCATGCATACCTACATCCGTGTGGGGGGGTCTATGGGGAATGGTGGCGCGATGACCCACGTGCATCAAGCAGCGCAGGTGGCTCGGGTGTCTATCTACTCTTAAGCGGTAATAGTCGATGCTTGGCGCTGGAGTACCGTTGTGCGTGTGCGCCCCCTCCCCTATTGGCTACTGCACGATGGGGGGCGCAGAGGAGAGGGGTAGGGACGAAGATGCGCACAAGTTCCAGGCGTATGTATGTAAGTGCGCGTGGCGTGAGGCCGATGTGTCCGTGAAAAGAACGGGTGTGGGGCCGCTGGGAGATGAAAGGGAGATGAGGCGCACCTCGCCAGCGTCTGCAAGACACCACGGCTGAGAAAAAGAGGGAGGCGAGGAGGCACAGAGGTGGTCGTTGCAGCCTCCGTATGCCTCCCTCAGCCCGCTCGCTCCGCACCAGTGCACGTCCTTTTCCTTGTCCATCTACGACCCCCTCCCCTCTCCTCCGTTGGATTTAGCATCGCTTGTCAGACACGAGCAAAAACACGTAGAGGGCGGCGCTCCGGTCCCTGCGGATGTGAAGGGATGTACAGGCATAAAAGTTTGTATCCTGGCAACGCCCGAGCTGTCAGCCTGGGGTCGACTGGAAGTCACCGGGGCGAGGCGCACATACGCGCGCGCGTGCGCTGCGCCCTTGTGGCTTGGCCGAGTGGGTGGAGTGAAGTGGAAGAAGAGGCAGGGAAAAAGACACGCATCCATCGATGCAGGCTGATGGGGTGAAGGAGCGCACCCGGCCTACATCCGAAAACAGCCGAGAGAAAGAGGTAATCCACACAGGAAACACGACAAGGCACTCCGCTGCCAAGCGTCACCTCCCCCTAGAGCAAGTCATGGCGCGACAAGGCACTCCGCTGCCGCTGCACCGCCCACAACGCCCGTTGCACTCGCCCCTCGCGCTCCGCCAAGGACGACTCCGCCGCTGCAAATCGCTTCAAAAGTCGGTGGCAGTCGGCTGAGGCGCGAGACGTCGCTGCGGCTTCGGCTGCCACGTTGCCGCTGCGGCTTCCATGGAAACTGCTCGTCAATCGTTTCCCTGCCGTTGCAGCAGCAGCAGCACCTCCGGCACCCACACGAGTCCCCCGTGATGATGCACGCGCAGCGGTGGCGAGAGCTATCTGCTTTGCCAGTAGCGACACCTGCTGATGCTTCTCCCTCAGCTGCCGCTGCTGATCTTGAAGGCACCCAAGGGCGGTTGTCAACGTAGACTCCTCTTCTTTCAGCGTGTCCAGCAGCTGCTGCTGAGCAGAGCCACACGACAGTGTAGGTGACGTCGAGTAGGCGGTGAGGCGACTCGTACTTTGACCAGCCCGCGATATCAGGGGCGCCGGTACCTCGTGTCTGTTATCATGCACACGTTGCTCTGCAGTGGCATGTAGAGGTGAAGAACTACGGAACCCGCGTGTGCTGCGTGCATCCGTAGTGCAGTCCGACAGTGGGCTGTAGCCGCGATCGGTAAAAGTGATAGCGTTGCGTGCACTGCGCTCGCGATGGGGAAAGGTAATGTCGCTATGAATGCTGGCGCCGCGCTCTCCCCGACCCCCCGCTGCTGCCCCCACCTCAGCATCTTCGCGGGAGATTGGCGACGTGGCGCTGTCAACACGGCGCTGCGCTTGTAATGTCGGCGTCACACCCGTCGCCGCATGAAACACTGCGACCGGCAGAGATGAGCCTGCGGCCGTCGCCGGTGGAGTGGAGCTCGGCTCCATCAATTTCAGTGCGGCTTTGGCGCCTGATGGAGAAGAGGAGCGCGGTACCTTGCTGGTAGAATATGCCACAGCAGAGCACGGGGATGTATCATAGTGGTGATAGGCACTCTCCGGCGACTGAAAGTGCGAGCGGGGCACACATCCACCGTTCACTATAGAGAAGTCGACTGCGCAACGGTCCACCGAGCCGCTGACACGCTGCAAAGCCGAGGCAGTGTCTGTCATGCCAGCGTGCTGAGCAGCAGGCGCAAAGGCGCGTGAAGAGGGTGAGACAGTTTCAAGCTGCTCCATGCAATCACCCCACTGACCTGGTCGGATGAGGGGGCTGACAGGGACAGCAGCCGCACCCCCTGCTGAGCCCCCTTTCTGGCGATAAGGCATTTGCACACTGTACTGCCCAGTTTCTGCTGGCGTCTTGGGTGATGATGCCGCAGTGAAGGGCGGCTGCGTGTCTCCCGCGAGTAGCGCACTGGAGTGGCACTTGACGTTGATGTCGTGATGCCCCGCAGCGAGGGCCACATTTCGACTCTGTAGGAGCCGCTTCGCATTCTGCAGTGCCTGCTCGGCGCGAAGTGTGCTGACCGAGGCGGATGACCCTAGCCCCGCCCCTGCAACAGAGCCGGTGCCGCTGCCGCCAGAGATGTCTGTATAGCAGCGTGAGGAGACAGATTGCTTGGGAAAGCCCGTTGCTGCCTTGCCCATTGGTTTTCTTTGGTCCCTGCTCGACGGGACCTCTGCGTTGTAGGGATGCCAACAGAGTTTCTGAGCCTGACGCGATGGCGATGAATACGTTGTCGGCTGCGCCGCTGCCGTGAGCTCTGCCGGCGCTTCCACCGCTGTGCCTGCCGACGAATGCTGCAGTGGTGGTGGTGGTGGTGGGCTGAGCTGAGAGGCTTCTCTCTGCTGCTGCCCCATCGGTGCGGATGACTGCGCGTCACGGGCAGCGTGACCTCGACGCAGTACTTCAAAGATTGACGCACGCTGCCGAAGAATACCGAGTGACCGCGTTGAAGAGGCGACGCCGGTAGTGCTGGAGGGTGCCGCAGAGCTCGAGCAAAGTCGACGACTGTCAAGTCCTTCAGTGATGCCGGTAGGAGCCAACGAGACACTTGGTGAAAAGTGGGCAGCAGTGTTACCTTCGAAGCACCAAAGGCTGGGCAAGCGCTCATGCTCCGTGGAAGACGACGAGCAGCTGCCATCATGCGACACCTGGCGCGACGAACGAGGTACCTCACTCGTCGTTCGGCAAAACGTGCTCGGGCGACGCTGAGGTTGCGTGGGGGCATCCCACGGAGTGTGGTAGCCCAACTCGCGGTCTACCAGGTACAGCATCGCTCGTTCCTCGACTGCTACGCCACCTGCGGCTGTGCTGCTACCTCTGGAATAGCCCTGGCTCGCAGCTGCCTGCCCGACGTTTGGCAAGCTGCCGTCATCATCCTCTGTGTGGCCGGCGTCACTTGAGAGGCCGTATACCAATGCATCGCGCAGGCTGGAGCCCCGCTTTACAGCTGCCTCCGGCTCTCTTACCCCTGATGTTGCTGACATGGGCGACAGCCGTGACAGCTCCGCCAGCCACAGCCGCTTCTTCAGTTGCACTGTGAGCTGCTCGAGTCGCGTTGCCTTAGACTCCGCTACTGCCAAGGAGCGCTGCAGTTCTTCCTCCTTCGAAGGCAGAGAGGCAGGAACAGCGGGCGCCGTCTGCCGCTGCTGGGTGGTCAAGAGACGAGAAGGGAGTGTCGCGGAGCTGTTGCTAGTCTTGATGGAAGCCGAGACGCTTGCCGTTTCATTCGACCTCGAAAATGACTCGGTTTGGGCCTGCTGGGAAGCACGTACGGCGTATCGCTGCCTCCCTGCTGCCACTGTGGCTCTCGTACCTTCGGTAGAGACATCCACACTGCTGTGATTCGACTCGTTTGCCGTGCGAGGGTGATGACTTCGACTACTCGTGCGGCTGCTTCCCCTGCTACTGTGATTGCAGCTGCCCGCTGCCGAGACCGCTTCGGCCACCTCCTCAAGCGCGTGCTTGACGTATTTACGCATCTTGTGTAGACTGTGACGCTGCTCCGCGCGCAGTGCCTTGAGCTCTTCATGCATGGTTAACACCACGCGCTCCTCAAGCAAACGGCCCGGCTCCCCAGCGCCAGCGGGGTTGCCCGGCGCCGCGCTGCTTGCAGAGAACGCCGGTGAGCTGTGCCGCGGAGGTGCAGGTACTTGAGGACGCTGCTGAGACTCACCGAGCTCCCTCTCGAGGCTGTCCAGTAGCAAGGGAGTGGGACTAAAGGTGTGGTCCCACTCTTGCACATGGTGCTCTTGATGACCCTGCTGCTGCTGCTCGGAGTGTTGTGTCTGCTGCGGCGGCTTCGGCGACAGCTCCGGCCATGCAGTGCTCGCCGACGCATGAAAGGTGGCAGCAGGGGCAGGAGGTAGCGAGACGTCAGTGCCACTGTCGCGCGCTGTGTAGAAATTCGGATCCGCTGTGGGCGAGGCGAAGTAGCTACTTGCTGTAATGCCACCGCCCTCTGGCTCCTTTGATAGTGAGTGACTTGGTGCAGACGCCGGTACCGTTGTGTTATGGGCCAGCTGGGCACCTCCAGCCGCGTCGGTGGTGGCCAGCACCAGAGCGGCAGAAGAAGACCGCGATGCCGCCTTGTGATGCAGTCGCGGCCACAGTGATGTCGGAATCGAGGCCGCGCGGCCTACACTGAGACAGCCCTCTTCATCTAAGCCGCCACATTCGCCGCATGTGGTGCCACGTCCCGCGTCACTGTCCATCGAGAGCGATCGTGGCGAGAGGAAGTGCAGCGATGCACTCCCCTTGTGGGACACAGATGCACACGCTGCTGCCACAGTGCTTACCGTGTGCGTCGCTGAAGTGCACGGCGGCTGAGGGGACGGCGATGGAGGGGACTGTGATGCCGTGCGACCCTCCGAGCTCTCCATCACATCGGCGAGCACCACCGTGGTGGCAGTGGCGGGAGAATCGCCGCGATGGTGCGCCCGCTGCTCACAAGGTGGTGGCACGTACACAGCTGTCGCGTCCTGTACGTCGGCCGTCGCCTCCGCAAAAGTCTGACGCTCGCTGTCAGCGGATGCGGTCCCTTCAACAACGCCGCGGAAGCGACTATCGGCTAACTGAGAAGCGTTAGACAGTCGCGCACCCTCACAGACCGTAGCATTGACTGAGGCTGAGGCCATCTCACGCAGCAGCGATCGAGCCCCATCTTGAGAGAGACAGTGCCTCCTCGACCATGACGGATGCCCGGCGTGGGTGCTCAAGCGACTCACTACATTGCCATCACGATCGTGCGTCGCGGATCCATCAACGGCGAGGCGCAGGGTGACAACAGGCGACATGGCAGCCTGGACGCCATTGTCCTCCTCTGCGCTCCCCGGCTCCTCCCCCTGAGAGGCAGCAGACGGTGTTGGAACAAGACAATGTTGCCCCCTGTCAGCGCTCGCCTCCCTCGACTGCGCAGCAGGCACGACGCCGGCAACTGCTGTCGCAGCACCACGTTGAACTGTCAGCGGCGATAACGAGACGGCGTCGGCAGTGGATGGAGACGCGTATAGTGAAGCACGGCCCTCCTCCTGAGCCGCTGGGTGATGGGGCGAAGGCGACGGCGTCAGTCGGCGCCGACTGCGCCGCTGTCTTCGCAGTTGCGGATGTGGCTCATTCGGCTCTATATGGTGTGGCGGAGTGGATGACGGGCTCGCTGAAGCCGTCGCAGCGGTCGGGGGTGGTGTGAGCGGCGACAGGGTATTCATCCAGGAGCCTTGCACAGTGTCTTCAGCACCGTTAACGGATCTGCTGTCATTGCACTGCCTGGGCTTTACACATACTTTCAGAGTTCGAGCTTTGGGGCTCAATGGACTGCAGAGCCCGCACGCTGAGCTTGACACAGTGCTACTGGTATGAGGTGCCGGTGACGATGGTGATCTGCCGCTGAGCTCGGTCGAGAGATACGTGCCGACACGCTTTGCGCTCGTGCAGCTGCTAGTCAGCCCTCCTGTGTTAACAGAAGATCGGGCTTGCAGCCCACCAAGTCGCTGCGTATCGATACGTGGCGAGTAGACCACATTCCTTCCTGTCTGCGGTAGACGCTGGGAAGTGCTGAAGACGCCCTCGTCTTCCATCCCTGCAGCCGCGCGCGGCTTGGGTGAGGGCACCGTACCGCGTGGGGAAGGGCGACACAACGCCCGTAGCGCAGCCTGTAACAGCTGCGCGATGTGGCGTGTCGTCTGCGCCACCTCTACAAGTTCACAGGTGTAGGCCTCAAATTCGCGCCGCTGAGCTTGGGCCTGCGTGTCGGCATCACATGATACGGCGACCGGTGCACCACCGGTGCCTGCAGGGCTCACTGTTAGCCATCCTCTAGTAGATCGTGCCGCTGGACCAACATCACCACAGCGGCACCACTGCTCCAGTTGAGCATCGAAGGCACGCACGGCCTCGGCGTGTAGCTGCAGGAAGCTGAGAAGCTCATCACGGGCACGCAGCGCCTGATCGTAACGCTGACGCAGCGTCGGCGGTCGCTGGTGCTGGTTGGGTCCGTTTTGAGATACTCCGCTGGCCGTCGTCGCACCATCCACGGCACTGCGAGCGACTGCGGCGCTCGCACTGACAGGAATAGTGTCGGATTCCTCCTCTTCCTGCACGCCGCCATCGCAAATCTGAGAGCGCTTCCAGGCCCAATACATCTCGAAGGTGCCAAAGAGCTCCGCGAGTGACGGCAGGCATCGAGTGGCGGAAAACTCAGCCGACTCGCGCTGGAGAACATGCAGACGGTGTACGAGGGACGTAATAGAGGCCATCAACGACGGCGATGATGACGACGTCGGAGTTGGTTGGAAACCTGCCTCGGCACCGGTACTCGTCGGCCTTTGCTGATGTAATCTGCTGCTGTTACTACCACGGCAGCCGGGAAAAACATTTTCAACGCTATCGACGGCGAGTTTCGCGGCGCCTGCCTGCTTCGGGGAACCAGATGTGCTCTCCGCTCCGAAGATCGGCTCCGCGTGCATGAATGCGATGCGCAGCACAGCCCTCAGGGACTGAGCAACATTCACCTGCTCCCCTTGCAGCTCCAGAAGCTGGTTCACGTATGCTTGGCAAACTTGATACGGATCTACACCACGGTGGGATGTTCGATGCATGGCAACGGGGTTACGCACAAAGGGTGCAGCAGCCACAGGCATGCTTGAAGACACTGATGCAGCCAGCGCCGGCGCCGGGGTCGTCAACCCTGCATCTACCATCATCCACCGTGGAGCGAGGTCGACAGGAGACATGGGCGGCAAGCCCGCATTGGTGCGCACATGCTCACTCATGCAGAGTGAAAATCAAGCCAAGGAAAGGGAGATTTCGAAAAGAAAAACGAAAACAACTGGAGAGGGACAACTGAGCAAGTTGATGTGCGCACTGTGTCAGTCTATGCGTCACGCTGATTGCGTGTCGCCATGCGTGGGCCTGTGTGCACACACGCGTTTGAAGGGGAGGTGGGGCGGAGGAGGGTGTGCGGTGCCGTCTCCCCTTGTCGTCTATGGAGTACGCCAACGAAAAGCCCCAAGCTGAGTGGGCGAGAGAGCGCGTAAATTGCCTCTCCCAAAAAAAAGTCTACAACGAAAGAACGAGCAGGCGAACACGCAACGAGAGAGAGGAGAAGGAGAGGGGGAGGGGAGGGGAGGGAGACGCTCTGGAATAAGGGAGACTGCTGAGAAGAAGCGATTCGGCCTCGTTCACTTTTGTATCCGTGTACCTTCGAAAAGGGGTGGGCTGTCCACTCGCGTGACGCTTCAATGAGCACCGGTTCACCCAGGGGAAGCTTAAAAAATATATATACGCACGCGGGTATGCCTATACGTCGGCGCATGCATGCGTGTGTGTGGGTGTGGGTGTGTGTGTGCGTGTGCGTGTGTATAAGCGAAAGCACGGCAAAAGAGAGCGTTCCCACCACCACATGTGAATAGAAGCCGCAGCAGCCGCAGCAGCGCGAAGGATGAGAGAGAAGAAAAGCGATTCAGCATTGGGAGGAGTTGAGCAAGCGTACAAACGAAGGAGCAGCAGGCGTGCGAGAGGGACGGTCGGAATCGGTCTTGACTAGGGCCCCCACCTCGGTTTGCTTAGGATTGAAATAATAGGCCCCCCTCTTTCCTCCACAGATGCACAGAGAAAGTGTGTGTGTGTGTGTGCACGCAGGCACGAGCGCTGCACGCGCACGTCCTGTGTTAGTTTGCCCTCTCTCTCGTTCGCGTGTTCGTCTACGCTTTTGCATGCTCTTCAAGCAACAACGCATAATAATGCAGCTCCGTCCCGCGCCTCGCTGAACCCATTCCGCCAAAACGTGGTCACACCAACACACACACTTACACACACACACACAACAGAGACGCCAAGATGTGGATCACACACAAGCAGAGAGGGCGAGGGGCAACAGAAAGATGGCAATAAGCGCATGGACGAACAAACCTAAAACATCGAGTAGGGGGAGGGAAGAAGAGGAAACGGGCCGACCACTGCAGCCTTTCCTGGCGCTCTCCGTCTCGCTCTCGCTCTCTCACGCACCTTCGGCAGCCATCTTCGCCTTCAGCTCCCGTATCTCCATTATCAGCTTCTCCGCCCGGATCGCGTCACGCTCGTGGGCGTACCAGTAGTTGTACTCCTGATCTAGGCTGCCTGCCTGGATTGACTCCACCGACAGCACCGCACTGAGGCGGTGCGGTGCGTTGTCGTCTTGGATACTTTCTAGGTTCACCAGCGCCTGCCGACGGTGCATCCGCTCCATCTCAGCGTAGTACTTGACGGCTCTGCGGCGCAGCTCCACGTGCGAGCCATCGCTCTGGCGCTCAAAGTACTCGGAGATATGGTAGCGAAACGGGAAGATGGCGGCGAGGGCGATACACGCAATCATCGGCGCGTAGGCGGTTGGGCTTGACGCCATGAAGCCGAGCGGCGAGAACCACGGGCGTTGCACATAACGAACCATTGTTATGTCATGTAGGGTACCAAAGGAAAGCGGGGCGCTGGAGTTTGTATGGATGCCGATGAGTTGGTGAGGAAGCAGAAAGGGGGTTACACGGTGTGGTCAAGGTCTGGGGCGTCGGAGGGGCGCCACAGGCACACAACTGGTATCACACCTGTGGCTGACGATGGTATGTGTGGCTATGGTTAGCGGACAAAAGTGCCTCACTACAGACGACAAGTGCCTGCTGGTTGGCGACTACTGCAGTGGGACAACTGCTGCGATTTCTGTCGAGCGGATGTCGCTCGCAGTACGGGAGGTATACGAGGAAAAGCGCGAAAGAGGTAGATAGCTGAGGGACAACACATCCAGAAAGGAGGAAACAGCGATACGGGAATAGCTCTAGTGAAGCCACCCCCGCCCCTCTCTCCCTCCCTCCCCCTGCCGGTGCTGAGCACACCGCTTGTGAAGCTGCTGCGCGTCTTCACCTGCACGCGTTTGCCGCTCACACAAGAGGATGGGCAAGTCAAGAAGAAAAGCCCACCACATTCCTAAGGGGGGAGACTGTGGTAGGGTGGGGAGCGCCGCACGGCTAAGGAAATCGGGGGGTGCAGTGGCTGCCACGCCACCCGGCTTACACCGGGATCGGTGATGGGCGCAGAGGACGCTAGGAAAGGAAAAGAGAGGTGCTCTTTAGCCTCACTACCATCCTCCCTCCCCCCACACACACACACTTCCTCTGCACGCCCGTGGCCTGCGATGCCTAGTTTCGTGGTTGGTGGTTCCGCTTAAAAAAGAGATGCGTAGGGCAAGAGAGACCTCTTGAGACGCGCCCCGCACACACACGCACCTATGCGCCCTCGCGCCTCACTTGAGAAGAAGAGGAAATCTAATAAGCAACCTGAGCGACAACGTACACATCAGCACAGAGAGAGAGGGGGGGGAAGGGAGCGGGGGATTTGAGGAGGAAGAAAAGAGCGCCTTTTTCGCATGGCAGCATTACATTCTACATCAGTTGGAGATCAAACAGAAGCAAAGGAAGCAGCACAGTGGTGGTGGGTATGTGGGTGGGTGTCCCTCCAAGTGCCGCTCTCAATACGGTATCCTCTAAATTCCCCCTCCCTCCCTCCCGGCCCCGCAGTGGCCTATACCTTGAAGTCGGGGTTCGCCGCCGCGCCGCACCACGGGCAGCGCTTCGCCATCAGCACAAACCTGTTCCAGTCCGCCTGGTTCGCTTGACGCTGGCAGTGGGAGCACTTCGTTAGACCACCATCCATGACGGGGTAGCCGGTCACCAAGCAGCTCGGGAACACCTTGCCTGTGTGCGGGGACTTCACGGAGCCGGCGAACATCGGCTCCCCGTTCTCCGGATCGTTCACCATCGGCAGCGTGCGGTCGTCCGAGGCGGCTGTGTTGTCGATGGACACGGTCAGCACCCAGTTGTTCACCTCCTCCATCGCTTGCGCTGGAACGGTGGGCTCCTTCGGTAGGCGGTACACCTTTGGGAAGTCTGTCGCGGCAAAGTCCGCATTGTCGATCCCGCTGCTGTCTGCATCGCCGTCGTCAATGCGTTCGCTGATGTCCAGTGCGCGGTTGAGATAGAGGAAGGCAACGTCCTGCATCCCCTCGAGCCCCGAGCGCTTCGCGGCCATGCCGGCGTCATAGAACGCTTTATCCGGTGCCACATACGGAATCCAGCGCGGCAGCCCGAGCATGAGTTGCACCGCAAAATCCGGCATGTTCAGTTCCGTCTCCATCTTGCGGGACATGTAGTAGATGTGCACAACGGTTGCGAGTGCTGTGGCCTTGGCGATGTCCTCAGTCTTCTGACCAGACCGCGTCATGCTATCGATCACTTTCACAAGGCCGTCGTGCAGCGGCTGCAGCAGCGTCGCCACCGCGTCGTCGCCGGGCAGCAGGGGAATCGCCTTTTGCGCCACCGACATCCACGTCTCGTAGAAGCGGAAGTCGTCTGCGTCCATAGTGTTCGTGCTGAGCGCCTCGAGACACAGCACGACGTCGCCCTGGCGAAGGAGGTGCTGCACCTGCAGGCCAACCACGTACTGCACCTCCTCCTGCGACTTCCGCGCCGCCATGCGTAGCGCGTTCGCAAAGTCACCCTTGCCGATATACACCTTCATGGCCGCCTCGGGGTCGATCTCCTCCACCACCTTGGCATCCTTCATGGACCCTCCGGAGATGCTGTCCTGCACGATGGCACGCTTCACGAAGCTCTCCAGCTCGGGACTCACACGCTTCGCCAGTGTCTCAGCCATGTCAAATTTGTGCGCCTGCACGTACATATTGATGGCGCCCTTGTAGTCCTCGCAGTCCTCCAGGCATTTACCCGCCTCGACGTAGCGCTGCACCGCCTTGAGCTTGTCGGTGGCGCTGCGCAGCACCTCTTTCAGTAAGTTGCGCGTGTGCTTCTGCGCCACCTTCACGGCGCGCACCCATAGATTCGCGAGGGTCGCCGGGTCCGGGACCACCTCGGGTGTCGCCGCCAGGTAAGTGTCAATGGCCAGCTGGTACTCGCCATTCTCCTCCAAGACCGCTCCGGCCTTCTGTGGGTCGTTCGAGTTTAGCGCCATGCGCTTTGCCACATCGCCCTGCATTTCCGGGCAGTACTCCTTCGCCACCCGCTGAGCCTCGCGGAACATCTTCGCGTCAACGTACATCTTCAGCAGCGTCTCTGGCGCGTTGGCACGCAGGAGCAGCGCCTCGGCCTCCTTGTAGTTGCCCTGCTGAAAGCACACACGCCCATTGGTGGCGCAGACATGCGGCACCGCAGACGGGTCGTGGTGCTCAGCGACGCGCATCGCGCTCGTGAAGTCATGCTGATGCACATACATGTCAATCGCCTCGCGCGGCTTGCCAGACTTGATGAAAGCCTCCTCGGCCATGCGGAAGTCGCCCTGGTCCTCGTAGTGCATGGCGTACTTGAGGTACACGTACGGCACCTTCGCCGGCTGCGCCAGCTGCGCCCACTGGAGCGCCAGGTCAAACTTGGAACTCTCCAGCGCCGCGTCGATGCCAGCCTCGACAAGGTTGAACTTGCCGAGCAGCTGCACACCCTCTTCGCTGTCCATCACCGTCGCACGCGACACGACCACCTGCTTCGCCGCATTGGTGCCACCGTGCACCTTGGCCACGCGCACCGCATCGTCCCAGAGGTCTCGATCGCGGTACATGGAGACGGCACGGCTCCAGTCCTTGCCGGCAATGAAGTGCGTCTCGGCCGCCTTGAGGTTACCCTCCTTCTGGAACTGCGAGGCCAGCGCCAGGTGCGTCTGCACAACGTAGCTTGACCGGTATGCCTGCACAAGTCGCATCATGTTTGTGTAGTCGCGGTTCTTGCGGTACATCATTATGGCGCCATCTGCGTCGTTTACTTTCAGGTAGATGCGCTCGGCAGCGGCGTAGTCGCCCTTCGTCTCCAGCTGCTTCGCCTGGCTCACGAAGAGCTCGACTAACTTGTCCTGCTCCAGGTGGCGCTGAGCAACACGGTACATGTGGTCTGTCATGCCAGCGCGCGAGTACATGTCGACAGCGTCGCTGACGGCGCCACACTTGATGTAGAACTTCTCCGCCTCGGCGTACTGGTGCACCTCCTCGTAGTGGTGTGCAATCCGCTGGTACGCACTCTTCGTAGCCGCGTCGACCGGCGCGGCTGTGTCAGCCGGCGCTCCAGAGCTGCCCACGCCGCTGTTCCTCTGCGTTTCGAGGAGGGCCGCCGCCTTTGCCCACTGCCGCGAATCCAGCGCCGCTTTCACCGCCTTGCCGTACTTGCCCGCCTCGTTGTAGTGGTTGATGGCCTGATCGACGTGCTTCTGTGAAACAAGGTAGTCACCCCACGCCTCTTCCAGCGGGACAACCTGCTGAGGCGCGGCTGTCTTGGCATAGTCGACGGCGCGACTGAAGGCGTGGCCGCGCTTGTAGGCATCGATCGCGCGGTCTGTCATGTGCAGTTTGTCGAAGAAGTCGCCTGCAGCCTCGAAGACTTGCGCCTTGAAGAGCGCCGCAGCGATCGCCTCCAGAAGCTGCTGCTCGGGCTTCAGGTTGTTCGCGGAAACCACCTGCGCTGCACGGGCCGGCGTACCGCCGCGCAGGTACAGGTTGATGGCGTCAATGAACTTGCCGTCCTTCTCGCGGATCTCGCCCGCCTTCTCGTACTGGCGAGTCTCCATCAGCCATGCGAAGTACCGGGCACGGCGGTTGGCGACGTCTTCGAGACCGCGTGACTCGGCAATGGTCAGGCTTTCGTCGAAGCGGTTCATCTCCTCCCACACCTGCATGGCATCCTCGACGCGGCCGTTCTCGAGGTAGAGCTGCTCAGCTCGCTTGAAGTCATTGTTCATCATGTACAGCTCCGCCAGCACCGTGTAGTGCTCGTAGCCGGTAGTGGCACCAGCGCTGTCTGCTCTCGCCTGTGCAGCGAGCTGGTGTATGCGCTGCAGGGCCCTCACCTTCGCAACATCGCCAAGGGCGGCGTAGCAGCGCTCCGCGACGAAGAGTTTCACCTCCTGCAACGAAACTTTGGCGAGTGTGCACCACATCACCTCTGTGCCAGGGGTCAGCGCCGTACGCTCCAGCAAGTCGCATGCACGGTCCAGGTCGCGTTCCTCCATGGCGGCGCGGAACTCAATGAGCGACTCATCCAAGGCGTAGGCAACGGTACTGACGCCTTCGTCCACAATCACCTCCGTCTTGCCGTTGCCGCGCTCCATGCCCTCCACCTCACCGCGAATCGGCACGATGGTGACACGGTCCGGTGACTCGACGTTGTACCATACGCACAGCTCCAGGCGGCTCTGAGCCACGACAACATCACTGCGCGGTACCCACTGCACGTACGTGCAGTAGCTCAGGAGCGTGGTGCGCTGCTGCGTGGCGATGTGGTAGAGGTACAGCTGGTGCTGCTTGTCGCGAAAGAGCAGCCGCGACGCGCGGAAGTCGAGCTCCAGCCAGTCGATCTTTGACTCGTGCGCCACGCGGGCAATGGAGACGCCGCTCTTGAGGTCGTCGATCTGAATCGTCTGCCGGTCGATGAGATACGCAATGACGCAGCGCGAGTTGTAAGCCTCGAGGGCCCCAGAGCCGCCTGCCACAGAAGTGGAGACGATAGGCGAGCCAGTCGTCGTGTTCACCTCACGACGCTGCCCGCCGGCACTTCCACTGCCAGCCGCCGCACCAGCGCCGGGGTCGCTTGCAAGGGGGTTGAGGACACGCACGCTGATGCGGTGCGCGTTGCGTTCCTCAGTTCGGCACGTGCCAAGGATCATATTCTTGCCGTACTCGATAAGGCACAGCTCGCCAACGTTGAAGACCATGCATATCTGCTCATTCTCGAAGGTGAATTTCTCGCGCCCGGTGAGCTGCCACGGCACCTCGCTCAGCTTGTGCGATGCCAAGTCGCCAAGAAGAAGAGTGACAGAGGTGTGGGCGACAAGGTAGCGGTCCTGGTAGACGTTCACTTTCTGAATCTCGAAGCCCATGTAGGACTGCAACACCAGCCGCGTTCCGCTCGCCAGCCGCTTCACGATCACCTGGCTGTGGCTCACGTACGTGAACTCGTACGCGCCGCGCATGCGGTAGCGGCGCAGACAGCAGTCAAACAGGTCCACAGAGCCCGTGACAGACCCGGTGGCGAGTCGGCTGCCATCGCGCTTCCACTGCATCGCGCTGAAGCCCTCGCTGTGCGGCAGGTGCACCACAGCGCCCTCCTCCCACTTTCGAGAGCGGATATTGAGGTCGAAGACGCGGATCTGCTCGCGTCCGGCGATGGCGACGGCCTGTCCACTCGGATTGCAGACCCCACCGGTGAAGCTGCCGACTTCCTTCGGATCAAACGGGATCACTTGCGGCTTATGGCCACTCTTTGGAGTGTAGAAGCCGACCTGGCAGTCGGTACCGGCCGCGCAGATGCTTTCGCCCCAGGCTAGCATATACGGCGCGCAACTGTGCACGAAGAGCCGCTTCGCCCCAGCCACCTCGGCGCCGTCCTCGGAGGCTTCGAAGACATACTGGTAGACGGTGCCGTCCAGGTGGCCTGTGAGGATCTTCGTGTTGTCTCGGCTGGTGCACATCGACACGGCCGGGTGGTCGTGTGAATAGAGGACGTGTGACTTGTTGGCCTTCAGCATGCCCACCTTCACGCTGCCATCCAGCGTGGCGAAGGCAATGAGCTCCACCCCTTGAGAGGACGTGTTGGGCCATGCTACGCACGTCACCGGCGATGTCTGCGAGAGTTTGTTGCGGATCGCCTTCTTCTCTCCCCATTCCAGCCCGAGGCGGTATACAAACACAATACTGTCTGACTGCGCAATCGCCAGCAGCGAGCTGTCAGGGGAGAAGGTCATGTCCGTCACGATGTAGCCTCGCCCACCCTTGTCCGATGCCGCCTTGGTCGCGAACTTGTCACGTCGCTCGCCCTGCTCGTCAAAAAGCTGGATGTGCCGCGTGGCGTCGGCGACCGCGAGACGCTTGTTGTTGGGAGAGAAGCAGATTGCCTGCGTGCGAGCCGTGCCCTGCTGGCCCTTCATGATGTTCTGATAAAATTGTACCTGCATGGCTGAGCGCGTCTGAGGAAGGGGGAGGCAGGCGTGAGCGACCAAGTAAAAGGGGAAAGAGCCCAACCGCAGGAAGGGGAAAGGGAGAGACCTGGCTGGGAGTGTTGAGGGCGAGCGATGGAGCTCAGTAAAGCGCCGCTTCCTCCCTCTTTGCTGTGTGCGAGGTGCCAACTCGCTCGCTTGACTGCGGGTGGAGGAAGCGACGGATACAGTGGTGGTTGGTCAATACAATGCGCGCTTCGGCACACACGCAATGTCTATCAAGATACACCTTGCGACAGCACCGTGGGGGTGTGTCTTGATGATGCGCCCTGTGCGCTCTCGTGCGGGCAAGTCTGTACAAAGCCTGTGGGTGTGTGTACGTGTGTGTGTCAGCACCTGAATGCCGATGCCTCTCTTGATAGGGGGCTTGTGTTTGAGGGTGGGGGCGGTCAGAGTGCCTTTTCTCTCTCTGCGCAAGGAGTCAAGAGAGTGAGAAGAGAAGTTTTGGGGGAGAGTGTCGAGACAACGGGTGCGGGCAGCAGTGCAACGCTGGACACACACACACACACGTGCGTGTGGGGGGAGGAGGGGGAGGGGGGGAGCGGAGGGCTCCACGAAGGCTGAGCGTAGTGTGAAGAAAAACACGAGGTCGGTAAAGAAGAGGCCCCTCTGTCGGGGTGCAGCGTCATGAAGCACGCGTGGGACGGAGCGAGCGCAGAGGGGAAGCAGCAGCAGCGGAGCTAGAGGGAGGAAGAGAGACAGGATGCAGTCCACGCGTGGGCAGCGTTCTGCCAACTCCCTCTTCTCCTAGCCCTAAACCCCTTTCACACACGTCCCTTGCGCTAGACACTGAAGACAACGTCATCGTCATCATCACCGTCACCGCAGGCGCCAGCAGTCATGTGTGGTGGGACGTTCTGTTCGGCGGCACCAGCGGTGGTATTCGTGACGGCCGAGCGCGCCACAATCGGTGCGCCCCGGTCCTCACACGAAACGCTGCTCTGTGTGACCGCCGTCACACCGCGAAGAGACGCCAGCAGCGCGTGCCGCAGCACTCGCATGGGCACCTCGCTGTCCGGCTCGGAGAGGTGAAACACCGGCTCGAGCCCGCTTGCCACGTCGCCGAGCAAAAGTCGATTCCAAAAGTTCAGATCAGTGCAGCTCCGCCGAACCGCGAAGGCGAGCACGGCGGCGTCGGTCGCTCTCTTTCGTGTGACAGTGTTGTACAGCACGACACGGCCTGACTTGGGCTGAGATACCAGAGGCCCCGCCGTGGTGGTGGTGGTGGAAGATGTGGCAACACAGCTGTGGTGAGGCTGCGCCAGCGCTGCAGACGACGTTGGCTGCTGCTGCGACTTGCCACCGTCGCTGCCGGACTTGCTCTTGAGGCCTCTGCGAGCCGTTTTACTCCCTGCACCGCCTCGCCGAAGCCGCTTGCGCTGCTCGTGTGCTGAAATGAGCAGCGGGAAAGGCTCATTCGCGTCAACTGCGCTCTCAAATAGCTGCTCGATCCACCGGATCTGCGGCATCGCAGCGTCCGAGACGGACAAGAGTAACGAGAAAAGCAGTCGCCCAGTCCACCACTCGCGGCCGTAGTGAAGAAGAAGCTCTTCGCCAGCGCGCAGATCCCGCAGCGGTACGAGCGTGAGAAGGCCAGTTTCAGCGTCTACGTTCAGGGTCACGTTCGCCTTGTGCTTCAACGTCTGAAAGAGCTCCTCGGCAGCGGCGTAGAGCTCCTGCTCCGACAACAGTCGTTGCGTAATCTCCAGATCTGCACGGAGAGCCGCCAAGAGCGCCTCGCGCTGCACGGCCGCGTCCGTGTCGCCGGTGCTCTCGTAGAGAGCCATGCGTTGCCGATGGCCCTTCCAGTACTCGTGGTTAGCCAAGTCATCGGACGGCGGCAGTGGCCACGCGACACCGTCATTAATATCGAAGAGATGTGCCTCGGTGATGAGCGGCGGCGACGTCCTCAGGGGCGGCGGCGGCAGTCCAAAGGCAAGTGCGGGCGCGCCATCTGTGCGCTCCCCGAGAATTTCCTCGGCGGGTGCGACACCCTCCCGACTAGCTTGATGGCGCGGTTCATCGACAGCGGGGTTGTCGTCCTCCTCATCCTCCCCCTCGTGTTCTGGTCTCTGCGCAAAGGATGCCTTCTCCTGTGCGGCCAGCCGCTGCAACTGTTTTTCGCTGAGCTCCTCGCCATTGTCCAGTGCTGCCTCGAGCTTGTCGATTTCGGTACGCCTCCGGGGGTGAGCAACTCGCGACGACAGCCCGGACGACGATGTGGACGCCCTAGAGAAGGGGGCGGGATGTTTGAGGTATCGGTGATGATGGCGGCAGCACCACGCCTGCAGGCCAGGGACGTCGTCGCACAGCGGCGCCGCAGAACTTGGTGCAACCAAGTACCAGCCATCCTCTGTCGCGACGTGCAGATAGGCAGATGTGCTGAACATGTGCCGAAGGGCCAGAAAGCGGCGCAGTGAGATGCTATGTCGAGGCGCAAAGGCCAAGTTCAGCACGAGCGGTGGGGCCTGGGTGGAAAATTCGGATGCCGGGTTGCGAGGAACGTTAGACTGCTCTGCGCTGCCGCCAACTGTAGCGGCAGTCGTAGTGGACGCGGCGGCAGAGGCAGCGGTGGGCAGTACCTCGATGGGGTGAAACTTCTTCATTGGCTCTGTGAGGAACACGCCGCGCAGACCAGGGAGGCGTTCGCTCGGACCAAGGCGCGTCACAACACCCGTTGCCTGCACCGTTGCAGAAAGCAGCGATGGTGAGGACGACGGCGGCGCCAGCGAGGACCACGAACGTGGCATGGAGCAGGTGGCAAAGGCGCGTCTCTGCACCCTCACGTGCGCTTCGCAGCGTCGCTGAAGCGGCAGCCACCAGAGTATCCACAGACTCCTACTGCCACTACATGGCCCTCGCTCTAGTCGTCGATGCAGGAGAGGAAGAGGAGTAGCACGTAGCAGGGGATGCGGATGCAGCGGCATTGTGGCTGGCAATCGCTGGTCTGCCTGTGTCGAGTGTTATCGTGCGCACACGGAGCTCTCTCACACGGCGCGGTATGACAAGTTGCGGAGGTAGAGAGAGACAGCAGAGAAAATGAGAAAGGGGACACATTCACGCACAACCATAGCGCCTGGGGCAGAGGGCGGTGGTTCGTCATCGTGGATAAGGACGGAAGCAAAGCCTGGTGCAGTTGCCACATCAGCAGCGACAACAGTGAGACCCTGAGAGAGGCGTGCGGAATATTGGAACGTTGTAAAAATGGCCAGTCGGAGGGGCGGGAGGGAGGGAGGGGGGGGGGCGGCGGTTTGTATTGATCGAGAACAAAAAAGAGTGAACGCACACACGCGCACAGCGAGAGAGCGAAAGCGAGGAGTACTGTGCGGCTTCGTGCTTCTCTAGAGAGACGCGTGCAGTGAGTAGGTATATCCCTCTGGAGGAAATTTCTTTGCTTACGTGAGCACTCCTGCACCCCTCGGCGTGGCGCAGACTCCCCACACCAGGCAGCAGCAAGGGCCGGGTTGGAGTACATAAGAGTCACCGTGGCACGTTGCCCATCAGATCAATGACGCAGGTGTGTTCACTGCCGCAGGTCTCCCCGGCTCCACGCCGTCCAGTATCGGACCGCCGGCATCAGCAGCAATACAACGCTCTGGCCTCCCCCGCGTCGTAGGTGCTTGATCCTGTCACCGCCAGCGGAGTTGTGGCATGTGGCAGGGGTGGTGAAGGGCAGCCTGGCCTTCCCCACAGAGAGTGAGGAAGGGGAAGGGGGTACGGGTGCCTGGGAAGCCATGCAACGAGGTGTGGGTCCTCCCGTCATCAGGGAAAGGGGAGAAGGGTGGGGAGAAGAGCACCCAAAAAAGGCAAAAAAAAAAACAAGAACGGGCATGGGAAAAAAGAATTGTGATGGGGCGGCAATCCACTACGCATAAATCACGCGCTAACAAGCATGCACAGAGAGAGAGAGCGCGCGCGCGAGGGCAAGAGACGTGTGAGTGCCTGAGGCGGTTGGAGAAAAGGAGAGAGGAGGGGGGAAGTTTTCACCTCCCTCCACCTTTCCTTTCCTCTTCATCAGTTCACGCACACACACACACACACGCGCACGAGAGAGAGAGAGAGAAAAACCAAACAACGAAAGAAACAGCCAATGGGCATGTGCACGTGGTCCTGCTCAACAAGATGGCGTGGGGTGGGTGTGGTGCAATCAAGTGTTACATTCAGACAATGGCCGTAAGGGAAAAAAGAAGTTGGGTAAAACGTTGGTCTGGCTGCATGCGCGCGCGTGTGTGTGTGTGTACGGGGAACAAGGGGAAAAGAGAGGAAGGGGAAGGGGGGGGTTGTTGCGTGGGACTCACGTCAACACACAGCCGCAGTACCTTCGTCTAGGGGTCAAAAAGGGAAAAAGAGCGCATGACGAGATGGCGCTGAAAAGAACAGCGACGACGCATCCACTTAGGGGGGGAGCAGTGGGCGGCGAGGGGCGATGGTGGCGGTCCCAGTGGCTGCGCGGCCCTGTCTCTGTCATTGGGGCATCCTTCCTCGCCATCCGTTTTCTCTGTCCTGATGTGCGCTTGACACACAACCATACCAGTGCGCCTCTACCGCTCTCCTTTCCCCTTCCTCCCGTTCGTGTGATGGTAAACGGGCTCATCTGCGTGTGCAAGCTGAAGCTGGCGATAAAGGCGTCGCTCGTAAAGGGAGATGTGTGGCTCTGGGTGAGGGGAGAGAGGAGGATGTGCAGAAGCACCGGAATCGATAATTTTCCGACTGCTAATGCACCCCATCCCATGTGGATCAGCGGCAGCTTGACCACGTTGCGGGGCATCACTCAAGCACCGGGAGGATGACTTCCTAAAGCGCGAGCCGCGCCGCACCGGCTTAGCAACAGCATTCCTCGAGGTGCTCCCCGCTTGCCGGCCTTCTGTAGACTCACACTTCGCGTTAGCACGAGCCGGTGGTGCGGCGCCTGTCCTTGAGGCACCCCTCGTGGCACCTCGTGACGCGGCACTGTGGTCTGCCCGTCGATGCGGGTCCAGTTGTTGCAGTGGAGCTCCCGCGTCTAATAGTGGTGCGACTGGGGCACCGCCGCCCATCACCTGCACAGCAGCCGCAGCAGCCGCTGACGACGACAGCGGCGCCGCCACGAGCACAGAAGGCACGTCAAAGATGATGAAATCACGACTTTGCTCCTCGGTCAGCTGCAACAGGCAGCCGCCGCCACCGCCCATGTCGGAGACCACTGACGATGACGGCCGATGCTGGTGATTAGCACCCACAGAGGTGCAATATGGATTTGCCCAGGCTGACGATGAGCAGCTTCGTGGACGATGGCAGACGTTCCGCGACAGTGGAGCTCGGTCATTGCGCAACACTGTCTTGTTAGAGAGCTCGTGATCCAACAGGTGCGGATGAGAGCGGTAGTGGTGCTGGGCGGCCGCCCCGGAGGGAGGTCGTGATGGGGCTAGCCGTGTCGAGCGGTCTTCAGTCTCCTTGGCGTTGACGGACGCTGAGTCGGATGTGCTGATGATGGCTGTGGTGTCCGCAGCGTGACAGTGAGTGTAGGCATTCTCTGTAGAGGCGGCGCGCAGACTCATCGCGGCAGGGTTGCAGGTGGGCTTGCTGAGGCGACGCACCAGAGCCTCCTCTTGCTTGCGGGGAAGTGCGGTGGGAAGCACGCCGCTCATGCGGAACATACTAGGCACCCGCGGCGGTGGCCTTATGGCGCCGCCGGCGCCCGCACTTGTGGCCGACAAGATGACGGAGCTGCCCACGGAGGCCGCACGGGATGCTGAGAAACGTGTGGCACTCATAATGACTGTCGGCAACACGCTGGAGGCAGGTATCCGCGACAGCGGTGGTGGATGCGGAGACGAGCGGGACTGGTCCACGTCTACGTCGCCGCCGCCCTTCGTGGCTGTCCCGCCTAGGCCCACCACCGTCTCCACCCCTGGGTTGTACGTGAGGGCGGCCATCATGTCGGACATCGCATCCGAGTCGTCATGGCTGTCCTCGTCGCAGCCGCCACTGAAGGTTGACTTCAGCTCCTCCTGAGATACAAAGCACAGCGGCTTCTGCACTGGCTCACTCTCCGGCTCCACGCGCGCAAAGCACTCGTAGCGGTTGATCGGGACAGTGTGGCGCCGGAGCGTGTCCATGAGACGGCGTGCCTTGGCCCGCGCCACGACGGAGACACTGATCTCATCAAGGGGACGCTGATCGAGATAGTGCGACTTGACATCATCGCTACTGGCGGAGATGGTAACATCAGTGTTGAGACGCCTATTACCATTAGTCACCCTCTGGGGGTACGAGACGACAACCGCACCGTCGCTCCCTGTCCCCCCTGGTATCGTCGTCGTGTTCGTGGCAGCGCCTCTCTTACGGTACTTCACCCTCCTACGGTGTCTGCCAGACATCGCGGAGCACCAGACTGGCTGCTCTTTCCACTTCCCATCTCCGTCGCTGCTGGCGCTAACAGCGCCTCTAGCGACAACAGCCGAGCAGGCACGACGGGCACCGGCAGAGGCGCCGCTCAGTGCGAGTAAGTTGCTCACTGACCTGCTCCCCTCAGACCCCTCAGGGGGCAGTGACTGCACAAAGCTCTCCGCAGCTGCGCTTTCAGAGCGGTGCTGGGTTTCCCTTCTAGCTGCTTTCGCAAAGGACGCCACGTACTCAGGGATTGCCTCCAACTCAAGTTGCAGGCGCTGCATGATAGCCTCCAGTACCGCGCGAATCAGCCCGATGCTGCGCAGGTAGCAGACCACCGGCACAGGGCACACACTCGACATCTCCAGCGGGAACAGACCAGCAAGCGCCATGCACCACGTTGGCAGAACGCGCCAGAGACCGCTGTTAGACGCCACCGTCAACGTTGTCTGCGAGCTGCGCCGGCCTCTGCGTTTCAACGGAGACAAGGACGACTGTGGTGCTGCTGCCACTGCAGAAGTCGGTACAGCGAGCACATACTTGGGGTGTTGGGGAAAGTGCAACACCGCGCCCTCCCGCGACGCCGTCCCATCGCCGGTAGCGAAGTCTGCAGAGAGGGGTGATGTCATGTCGCCCCTCACCTCCTTCAGCTGGCGTTGCATAATGCAAGCGAAACTGCTCAAAGTCAGCCCGTCTGGATGCCCTTCAGACTGCATGATGTGAGTAATGGTCCGGGCGACATCATCGAGGATCGGTTGTGGTGGCAACTTGTGGTGCCCTTCCTGCCGCAGCTTGTCCAGCAGTGTATGCCAGTCGCTCACCCTCAGCGTCGCGGAGGCCGCCGCCAGGGGTGTCTGCAGGCAAAGCTGAAAAAGAGTGCGCATCCCTCCGGCCTCCGTGGGCGCTGCGGTGAGCATCGATGCAGTCGGAGGAGCAGCGGCCTCCGTTGCTCCTGCCGTGACAACCACCGGCGAGGAGGTCAGCGGGGACGTTGACGCGGTTGCATGAGGAAGTCGCCGGTCATCAGCAGAGTGCGGCGTCGCCGACCCGGAGTAGTGGAAAGGAGAGCTTCGTGAAGTCCGATCGTCACTGGCGAGGGCGGGCAAGAGCTGCTGCTGTTGCTGCTGCTGCTGCCTGTACTGCACAGAGGCTGACCGGTCACGCGGAGCTATCTGGGGGAAAGAGGAGGAGCTCCCCACATCGGCGCTGCGCCCTACACAGTCGCCACCGACGTCATCGTAAGCCAGCCTGCAATCCGCTGAGACATGCTGGCTGTCGACATTGCTTATTCTTCGTGTGTCGCCTTCGCTATCATCATCACCGCGGGGACAGGGGCGACTGCCCATCTCAGAGACGGCGGCTGTGTCCCGCCTTCGCCTAGAACTTGCACCATGATCAACCGAAGCTCTTTCAGCAGCACCAAATTCACTTGAAAAGCTAGTCAAGCTGCGCCGCTTCCTCGCTGTTCGTTCGATGGGACCAGGGGTAGACTCATCGGAGAGATTCGAGAGCTGCATCACTATAGGCGAGGCCTCTTCGGCCGTGCTGTGTTGCCTCTGCGTCTCGTCTGGGGCTCCTGCCGATGTGATCGGCATTGCAGCAGACGGCGCAGCCGCACTTGCTCGTTCGCCATTCTCAGCTGTCGCTACTGCTGAGACGGTGGCTGCAGCCACCGCTCCAAGCCAGGCTTCTGGTTCTAGTAACTGCTGTTCCGCCTCCTCGTCAGCGTCCTCTTCGAATGGGCCAGCAGCGACGGTGATGGGCGAAGCATGCGTCGTGAGCGTCGTACACCACGGCAGTTCCTGAAGCATCGCAGCCACCTCGCGTGGGTGAACACCACCTCTCTCCACGTACAGCTGAAGTGCCGCTTCCATCTGCTCTGGGGACAACGCGGCGAGTGGGTCGTTTGAGGAAAGCACCGCTGACGCCAGAGACTGCGCAACGGAGCTGGGGACGTCGCTGTCGGCACCGCGGCGGGCAGATCGTGGTGCCGACAGCGACGAGTTAGCAGTAGATGAGGAAGAAGAGGAAGAGGGTGTGGAAAATCCACCAGAGCCACCAGCGACCATGGGGGTAGCAGGAGCGGGGTTCAAGTCCGTGGAGTAGATATTAAATGTCGCCGTCTCGTCCACGCACGCACCTGATCGCGGTGGCAGGATGGGCGAAGCATTACCCTGTATCGTGCCGTGCACGGCGTCCTTCTCCACCTTGTGGTGACCTTCGTTATATGACATGTGTGTGTCCATCTCAAAGCGATTGCTATCGTTGGACGATTCCGACATTGCGTAGCGATGAACGTCGCCGTTACCCCCATCGACGGAGTGTCGAGAGTGGTGGCCGCTGGGGTTGATGTGGGTGCTACTGCTGTGCAAGTCATTCTCCTCCCTTCCCAGCTGTGGTGCCTCTGTGAAGTCAACAGATCGTGGCGTCTGTGCACCAAGCATGCGGTCATCATGCGGGGATGGGCCGCGGATTTGACGGCCATTCGAAGCTGACGAAAAGGAGGATTGCGTACCGGAGAAGAGCGCGGAGCTGAAGACACCCTCGGAGCGGTCCATCGATGGTGACGAGGAGGACATATCGTCAGCGCACACCTTTGCTCCCGCTGCTCACCGATAAAATGAGGTATGCGTCCCCCTTGGAGGGAGGGGATTACGTATGCTGGCGCTGGCGAGACGACCCACACCGTGTTGGATAAACCTTTGCTTGTGGCTCTCCCGGCGCGTCTCGTCGCCTGCCGCACCTTTTTGGAAGTTCGAACACGAGAACGGCAGGCAGACAAGAAGAGAACAGAAGTGCAGCGACGGCGACAGCGCTCAGCACAGCCCGAATGAACAGGAAAACAGCTCCTCTGCCGGGCCGGCACAGAGAGGCACGCGCGCGTGCGCGTGAACAATTCCTTCGCCAGCGAGAGAGAAAGAGAAGGGGAAGGGGAAGGGGGCAATGTGTCTGCAGGTGGGTGGCGGACACACGGCACCAGTTGCTTCAACTCACAAAGAGCACGCCCAGCTTTTCTTTTTTGTTCCGCTCAGGAGTCCACGGGGGGAGCATGGGAGGGTGCGGCAGCACACATAGAGGCGACTGCGCTGTATCGGAAGACGTACTCAACTATTTTCTTCGGCCCTCGATGTCTTACCCTTCACCCGTAGCGACGACGGCTACAGCAGTCGGCACCAGCAGTAGCAGCAGCCAGCCGAGAAGTGCGGGGATAGAGATGCGTGCCACGCAGCACGGGCGTTAGGTAGACAACGGAAAGCCGGAGACGGATGAAGAGTGAGAGAAGGGTAGGCAGGAAGAGAGAAAAGTAGCCGAGGAGGGGCAATGGCGAAGTGGGACAGAACACAACGCAAGAGACATTGGCGACGGACCCTTCGCTTTCATCGCCTTCGCCGTACTCTGCCGCAGTAACGAGTGTAGGACGGCTGGCAAGGGGGAGGGGGGGCTCGTTGGGAGTCGATAGGTGCCCTTGTAAGCATGCATTGTATGTGCCCGCCTTGCGCTGGAAGAGAGAAGGCGGTGAGGTGCCTCGTCTGCCCTCGTTTTTTTTCTGCGGGGATGGCGGTGGGCCGACGTCACTTCTTCTAAGCGCAGCGGAGGAGAGAAAAGGGGCGTTGGGTGTCTGGTGATGTTTAAGCCGAAGGGCGAAGAAGTGTCCTCTGGACTGTGAGGGAGGGAGGGAGGGAGAGAGGCCGGGGGGTGAAGAGGAGCAACAGATATCGAGGAGGGGTGGAGAGGGGCGCACAGACACACAGACGTGCGTGTGCGTGTGTGCGTGTGTGCGATGCTGGGGCTCGTATACAGGAAAGAGATGAGCAAGGAGTGCGTGCATGGAAGGGTCTAGTATCGGCCACACCTCACGCCTCTCTCACCACACTCCTTCGATTCGCCCCCCCCCCTCCCCTCTACACGCGCACACACTGCACTAAGCCGTCGCCACTGCCTCATCGCCGTCGTCGCTCTCCTCCTTTCCGTGCAGAAACTCGCGTAGCGTTACCCTGCGGGTGGCACCGTCGGTGCCTGCCTGGGCAGCGACCACCTTCTCCGCCCGCTCCTCGTCTCGCATGGTGGGGGCCTCCTCAACGCACAGAGTCTCGCGACGCAATACCACGCCATGCTGCCGGGCCGCGCAGTCCTTCCCACATACATACACCGTGATAGTTCCAAAATCGCAGCCGTCATCCACGTTAGCAGTCATCGTCTGTTCGGTGCCAGTGGTGGCCCCAGAAGACGCAGATGCCCCGCGCACCGTGTCGACAGTCGTCGATGCACCGGTCGACGAGAGAGGTACCTGTTTGACGGCCGCACCTGCCCGCGCGAGTGCAGTGTACTCGCTCACATGCAGGTAGTACAGGGCAGTCGGCATCACCTGCAGCTCTGCCGTCTGCGCAGAGCCGCAGCAGGCGCATGCGGGGATGGTAACCATCGCCTTCACCTTATCCGGGTTCATGAAGATCGGCCTGACGTCCTTCGCGCGCGACAATGCAGATGTGGCCTCTGCAGCCGCCACGGTTCGCTGGTAGTAGCGTAGTACTTGATTTGGCGCTCGAGCAACCCGTGAGCGGAATTTCTCGTAGTAGTAGTCCATTTTCCTGTCCTTCAGGTCCATCGTCTGCTCCAGTTGCTGCAGCTCCTCATCTGTAACGGTGCTCCGCGTGTTCTCCTCCGCCATCTTGATGAGCTCACGCTCGATGTCCGTCGGCATCACAACCTCTTTCGACGGCTCCGCGTCGATGTAGACGTAGCACGGCGGCAGAACAGCCTCGGGCAGCTCTGACGGCAGCAGCGGGCCGGTCTCAATCACCTCGTCCTCCTCCTCCCCCGCGTTCTCAGAGAGTGCCTGCTCGTCTTCCTGGTCCACCTGCACGCTGAAAGCCACCATGCTACTAGTCGGTTGGCTAGCACAGTAACCGGAGTTACAGGCAAACACATATACCATGCGGTGGTGCGGATGGGTTGCCGGTGCTGTGGGCAGCGGGCTGTACGCCTGAACCAGCATACTCATAGCATGGCCGCACACACCGCAGCTCGTCCAGCGACGTATCTGTGTCTTGTCTGCATCACTGAACGGCGGGAAATATGTAGGGGTGCCGCCAATTTTAGTTTCAGAAGTGAGCTGATCGCGTTTGTGGGACATGTAGCCATCGAAGAGGCCCAGTAGCACACTCGATGGAGTGGCACGCATCTTGGGTATAGGTACCCGTGAGTAAGTGTGTGTGTGTGTGTGTGTGTCGCTCGTAGAGAGAGAGAGAGAGAGAGGGGGGTGGTTGGTGAAGGTAGCTACGGCAGCGGTGACTGCAGACGTGAGATGGGGGATGTGCACCGCTGACGAAAGCTATCGCCGTGTCCCTCAATCGGAAAGATCTGTCTCCCTACCGTTCGTGTTCTTCTCAACTGCGCACACTGTAGGCGCGAGCGGTGAGAGCGCGCTGATCACTACACGTCGGCATATGCGCGCCCACGCAGGCACAGTCCCCAGGGAGGCGCGACGGTAGGAGAGAAGGGGGGAGAAAACAACGCGGTGGTGGTGGGGGTGGAAAAAAGGAGGAGATGCGCAGCGTTAAGACAAGGGGAAGTGGCAGATTTAGTGCCTCGAGGGAGGGACACGCACACATGCTCCCTCAAGTGTGCAAGCGGTGTCCTCCCCCCCCCTTCGTGTAACAGGGTACATGCGGTAGAGAAGAGCTAGCAAGTGCGAAAGGGAGGAAGAGAAGAGGGCCTCACTCCCCCCTCCCCCGCAAAATCAGCAGCGACGATGGTGCTCATAGCGCTACGTCAGTAACCGGAAGGCGATGGGCTTCGTCGCGACTGATCTTAAGGTGGTGAGCAGTTTCTATCTAGCGGGTACGCGCGTCGCTTGTGCAATTATTGTATCTCCTCAAAAGGGAGGGAGGTAAGAAGAGGAGTGAAGGGGAGCGCATTGGCGAACCATCACCACCGTGCGTGTGCCTGATCGACTCTGGATGCGTCGGGCGGATGCTACAGCAGGCATCCCTGACATAACGAATAGGCACGCACACCGATGCGGTGGGGGGAGGCAACGATGATGGGAACAGTTGAACAGCCACGCATCATCCATGGTCACCTGGATCGCCGATGTCGCTGCTCTTTTTCTTCTCCGCCCGCTTCTCCTTTGCACACCGGGACTGCACCCACCACTCTCATCATAACATCACCCACCACCATCCAAGGTGACTCATACGCTGTGCGTGGTGGTATGCGCCACGCAACACTGAAACGGAAAGAAGCAAGCAAGCGAGAGAGAGAGAGTCGCTGACTGGCACTCACGGCGTTGCCCTCCTTGCGGCTTCAAGGGGGGAGAGCCATCTCTGCTCTTGAAGGGGTTGAAGATGAAGGGAGGAGGGTGCTGGAGCACACATGTGCGCCTCCTTCGAAAGGAAGGCGAGAAGAAAAAGAGACCCCAAAAGACAGGAGGACATATGTTGGAGGGGGGAGGAGAGAGGCGTGGGAGGAGAAATCCCATGTGAGCCATCAACACGCACAAGCAGCCACACATACACGCAGGCACGCTTACGTAAGGCACTCCTGCTCGCTCTCGCTCTCTCTCTCTGCGGCCACTGCTGCTGCTGCTGCTGCTCTCGCGCCTACCCATCGACCACTACGGTGCCGCAAAGAGGAAGCCGTTCACCAGGAAGAAAAGGGCATACTCAGCCACCGTGAAGGGTAGGAGAAAGACATTGATGGGGAAGGGGTTTGCCTCCGTGTGCGTTGCCTGCCAGAGAAGCCCTATCGAGGCGACCACAGCAACCAGCGCCTTGGCCTTGGGGTTGTCCAGCGTCATGTCATCCTCCAGGAGTCCGTGATCCTTCGCGAGGTGCACGGTATGCTGCACAAACATGTGAGCGCCACGGATACAAGAATGCAACATGCCAATGGCACCACTCACCAGGGACGCCAGCATCATGGCAATCGCGTTGATCACCACTTTCGCGATTACGCCGGCCCACTTCTTGTGCTCCGCCGGGAGAGCGTCCCTCAGCGCTTCCTCCAGTGGGATGTAATCCATTGCCATATTCGCCAGCGACCCGCCGAGTGCGAGCGACCGGGCAAACTTCACACGCAGTGCCGCAATCACCGCCATGGCCGCAGCGCCAAAAGTGCGCCCGGCCATCTGAGCGGCTTCGACGTCCACGGACTTGAGAAACAGCACAGCCTTACAAGAGAGAAGCTCGGTGTGGCACATCTCCAGCACATCCTCCACACCGTTACCCTCGACGTCGACGCAGTTGTCCTTGCGGTTCTGCTCCGCTGCCAGCTCGTAGTTGTGGTACAGCACCTCGAAGGAATGCTTGAGGTCCTCCCAACAGAGAAGGTGCACCGTCTCCACTACAGCGATCAGCATTGTGTAGGCTCCACCGAAGAAGCAGAGCGCAAGGCCGAGCAGCATCGGTCCGAACTCCTCCAGCTTGAACCTGGTAGTCTGCTCCTTAACAACAGAGGCGTAATCGGCCGCTTTAGCGAAGTACGGTGATGCCCTATCCAGTGCCACGGCGGTCTGGCCCACCACCTTGCACACCTGCTCGAATTCTTGATGGTACTTCGGGCACTTCTTCTCCAGAGCCTTGAAGAGCGCGCGCAGCGGTGACTCAGGAGAGGATGGCATGGCTGAAAGCGAAAGCGATGTACTGTGAGAGAGAGAGACCACGAAGGGAGAGGGGGGGAAACAAGTCAAGAACAACAACTACTGGAAGAAGCAATGCAATCAGGGATCCTTTGTGCCCCTCTATTCAGCAGTACCACTGCCGCTCTTGTCGGTGTAGCACCGCCGTTGTGTTCCAGCGAGTCGAGAGCCAAACTGAGGGCAGCAGCAGCGAAAGGGCCTTGTGTGTTATGGTGAAGTGCTCAAGAGAGAACAGTGTGTGAGTGAGGGAGGGGGGGGGGAAGAGAAGAGCAGGCAAGAAAGCAAGGCACTCTCATGAGAAGAATGAGAGCGTCAAGTGGTGGACACACATGCGCATAACACGCACAAGAGACAAGCGGGGTGGGGTGGGGGGAGGAAGGGGTGGACACATCCGCCGCTCGAAGCACAGCCACAACAACAGCAAAAAGGCTAGTGAACGAGGAAAGGGCAGAAGAGAGACCACTTCGCAGTGCGCGCGTACGACTGCCTGCTTCCTTCGCTCTTATGAGGTCCGAGAGAGAGAGTGGGAGGGAGGGAGAAGAAGAAGAAGAAGGCGATTATTCAGTTGGGGGGGCTCCGTCTCCGCTTTTCCAACCGGCAACCGCCCATGTCACCCGGCGTGCCGGACGTCCCCAGGCGAGGGGGGGAGAAGAGGGGAGAGGAAGACGGACTTGTGTATTCCGCTCGCACAGAATTCGTGTGTCTCAATCCGGTGACTTCGATGCACGTGCGGGGCATCGCCCCTTCCCCCTCCCCTCATGGCCCACCCGCTGGCTCATATCAGGGAGGGGGCTGACGCGAGCTCGCAGACACGGTAACAACACCAGCTAACGTCCTCCCCAGTATAAGCGGGAGGGAGGAGCGCGACCACGCCCGGCACGTTGTATGCCTGTGCGTCGCAGCCGGAGGCCAGCCGAGCGAAAATGGCGGAGTCCCTTCTGCAGGAGGGCAAAACACGCTTGCAGCGAGGAGGAGAGGCGAGGCGAGACTCGCCGTCCTTCAACGCTCCTGGGTACAGCTACGCCGTACCAGGCGTACTTGTGCGCATGGTTGGCAGGTCTTTGTCGGGGGTATCCGCGTGGGTATGTACGTGGGGAGAGGGGGGTGCATATGCGTATGTTTGGATGCTGAGGAGTCACAGTGGGGAGGGGAAAGGCGAGGGTGTTACAGCGGTAGCACATAGGATGACTTGGCTGCTTGTTGCTGACTTTCGATGGATCAGTGCGGCTTAAACGTACACTCTTCTCGGCTCCAATTTGATCAGTTGGCCTTGTCACTGTTTGCGGAGTGGGCTCTTTCTCCTTATTCACTTGGCTCGATTCTTATTTGCTGGCAGGCTAACACACACGCGTAGGTGCAATAACTGGGTGCACTGATGTTGTTAGTGTCAACGTCTGCTCGATAACACGAGCGTGCTGCAGCGACGAGGCCAACGAACAGAAAGAACGGCGTTCAGTGGAATCCACTGAACGAGGCAAGCACGCATCTGTGCGGGGTGCATCGCATGTGCAACAGCCGTCAATATGATCGAGGTGAGCGGCAGGGAAGTAAATCGGTGGAGAGAGGACAAGGAGGAGGATAGTGAAGTACGCGGCAGAATGACTACAGCAAACACAGAAGGCGGCTGTATGAAAGTGGCGACGAGAGACGATGACGAGATCGCCGATTGGGGGGAACACACAGACAACAAAGCACAGCCATGAGGCGTGCAATCTGCTTGGCTACCCATCGTGCCTCTCTCGGCGTCTTGTGATTGTCGCTCCCGTATCGCTAGCGGGTGAGCACAAATGAGGACAGAGGGACGTCAGAGCAGCGCCGCTAACCCGCTTCTCGCTTGCAGTCACCACTATGTTTTATCAGAGTGACGTACCAGTGGTTGCTGGTCATCATGTTGCAATTTTACGCTTCTCCTCAGTTTTCTTCCTCCTCCTCCTCCCCTTCAGTCCTCTGTCCACAACGTCATGAGTTCCCTCGTCTTCCCTCCACCACCACCCGCGCTGAGAGAGCCAGCGGAGTGGAGTGCGACGGGGGTAAAGGAAGGTGGAACACACCACCTGCATAGCTCTCGCCACGCTGGAGGGCGAAGAGGAAGTCTACAAGCATACAGGCAAGGCCAACGAAGAGCGGGAAGCAGCCCCGTACTCGGAGACGAGAGAAGAGGGGAAAAGGGGGGGAAGGCGAAGGAAGAGTTTGCTGGTGAGCGTAACAAATAAGAGAGCGAGAGAGAAAGGCCATCGCCTCATCTTGCACGCGTGCACACGTGTCTGTGCCCGCATGTCTCGCCCACCCACCCCCCACCCCACCCCTCGTGCCCCTCAGCAACTCGGAACGCACCAGACGGAGAGTGGGAGGAGGAAAAGAGAAAACGTTTCATGAAAACAAGCGCTGAGGAAGAAGAATAGGTCAGAGAGGGGGGGTCTAAAGGTGGCGAGAATAGACACGGATACCTTCAGGAAACGCGTAGCGTGTCTACAAGGCCGCCAAATCCCCAAACTGTCTAAAACCCTCCACAGATAGCAGCT
>NC_025867.1:360601-369510 GCF_000755165.1 Leishmania panamensis | reverse complement strand
AGGAGAGGTTATGGCGGGCAATAAAGCTCTGCGCAGATGATGAAGGAGAATGACGCGAGCATGGTTGAGCGAGTTGATGGGCCACATGATCACACGCGCACGCACGACCACACATACGGAAGGAGGAGGGCAGAGAGAGGGGGGAAAGGGGAAGGAAGAGCGGTGAAGTAGGAGAAGAGTGGCGTGACCGCGTCATACTGCCGCTTGGGCTACAGAGCACTGCCACGCCTTGGAGCAAAGGATTCGTTGCGCTGGTAGAGTTTCCGAAAGAGGTTCTCGACTGTACGCATGATGGCGGTCATGATGCGGGTGTGGCTGGGACCCTCACTCTCTGCACTTCGGTGAGTGACGGAAGAAGCGCACTTTATGTCGGGGGGACGGGGTCAGTCTTCTACGTCCTCGACGACGAGCCAAGTCCTTTGTGCGCGCGCGCACACGCACGCCCATACGCCCTCTTCACGTTCCTCAGGAGGGCAGGAGAGGAAGGTGTGACGTGGCTTTGGGAGAGAGCCGAGAAGGGACCCGGTATCCCACGGAGTTGTAGCAGCCACAAATCTTTTTCAAGTTTGATTGCTCCTCCGCACTGCATCCGACGCACCTCCTCGCTCTTGCTTCAGTACTGTAGGCAGAGGATAGAGAGTCGATGCCGTGCACGCAGAGTGAATGAACGTTCAGAGGTGAACACATTCGCTCTACCGCGTCCAGCTGCCTCCCTTGCACAAGCACAGGACTGACGGGTTGCATTTCTGATCGATACAAGCACTGCCGCCTCGCTCCCCCCTCCCACCGCCTGTGTGTGCGCGTCTCTACTGCCACGTTAGTCCGCAATCTGCCCAAGCTCCTCCTCCGTTAGGGGCACGGTGATAGGGGCCACGATTGCGTTTGCCACCCGGGTGAACTCCTCCATGTCGAGCCTGCACTTGCAGTCCACGTGGCCACCGCCGACGTAGAAGATTGGTGGGGTCAACTTGGTAACACCGGCGCTCAGGATCACCGGAATCGGGACAGAAGTGCCGAACGGGGCGACGGCGCCGCTGCGCACCCCCGTCAGCCGCTCCGCCTCCGCCGGGTCCGCCAGCCGGAAGTTGAACTTCTTCTTCCCTATGCCGGGGTTTAGCTCGTGAATCACGCGGCCGACCATGTCCGAGTTGAAGCGGTCCACGTACTGGTACACGACAAGGTAGTAGCGCGAGTTGCGGTGGTCGGCGCAGTCGTTGTTCGTGCAATGCGTGTTCTCCATTAAGATCGTCTTGCATAGATGACGAATGCTCGGTGCCTGCAGGGCGTCGCGCCGCCACTGCAGGTTCTCCTGATAGTAGTTTAACGGGACCCATATGAACTCGGCAGAGTGCAGCCCATTCTCTAGACAATGGCGCCGCAGCTTTGCCACCTCCAGCGGATCCTTCGGGTCGGGCTGCAGCGCCGACAGGTCGGCCGGTGCCTTGAGAGCGCTACTCGTACCGCTGGATGACACGCCAGAGGAGGCGGCACCAGCAGCGGCTTCACCAAGGGCAGCGTTTCGCAGCTGCTGCTGTAAGCGCTGCAGGTCAGCCTCGATTGCATCAAAGCGCCTCACCAGTTGAGCTAGGCGCTGCCCCACTGACGATGCTGTAGCGGCTGACATTGATGGAAAGGAGGAAAAGAGATGACGAGGGTGGCTGGCGAGGGCGAGTGACAGGCGGGTGATGAGGTGTAAACGGGGGGGTGTAGGGAGAGGGGTTGCAGCTGAGCAGCGAAAGGGAAAGAGGGCGACGTGCCGTACGTTCCGTCGGAGTGACCTGCGCACAGGACACACACACACACACGTACAAGCCGCACACATGACATCATGGAAGGGAGAAAGAGAGGGGGCAGAGCAGATCCAGTGGGATGGGTGAGGATCACAGGAAGGGTGGGTAAGGAAAGAGAAAGAGATAAAGGGTTACACTTCAACGCACGCCTCATCCGCACGTGTCATGAATCACAGGAGCTGCTACACACGCGTAGTGGATGCAGCATGGTCCTCTCCACCATGAAAAAGCGGCAGCTACAGCAGCGACAGTAACGCCTCCCGCCTTCTATTCAGAGCCTAGTGTGAGCGTGGGTCGTCGTGAGTGGAACGAATGTACTATCACGCACAGTCACGGCAGTTTGCTCCCCCTCCCCCCCCCCCGCGCCCCCACAACTGTCGCTCTTGTCGAGGTCGATGCAGCAGTCGCTCCTCCCCCGTGCGTGTGCGTGTGTGTCTGGGTGTGTGTATCGGGAGGAGGAGAATGTTTGCCGCTCTGCTACGCCCCGACAGGAAAAGTTGGGAGGAAACCAAAATAAGAGGAGCTTGTAGCCAACGAGGAGGAGAGGGAGTGTCGGGCGTAACTCTCTCTCTCCTCCCTCTCCCCCTCCTCCTCCTCCTCCAAACACCCCTCTGCCTCCGCCACCTCAGCCCAGCTCTAACGTTCGTACTCCGTCACCAGGGCCTCTATGATGTCACTATTCAGTACCTTCCATGAGCGATGTTCTCCATAGTTGGTGCTATACACTGCACCTGCCACCTGTGCGACCACACCACCCTTGCCGTCGCTGCCATCTCGAGCAGCAGGCGCCGACGCCACGATACCGTCTACGTATTCCAAGAGGTGACACATGGTAGGGAAGGCAGCCACCGCCGCTATCGCCTTGCGCTCCGAGAAAGTGAGCACCTCCGTGAGCATGCTCGTGTACAGAGCATGAAAGTCGCTTGGGATGACCTTGCGCTGTGTGTCACACCGTACGTCAGCGGCACCAACCATGCTCGTCGGTTCTGCCGCGCTGTCGCAGAGAGACGTAGAACCGACTGCTGCTGCGGAGGTGGACCACACCTTGAGCAACTTGTTACCCAGCGCGGCGATCATCTGCGTTGCCTGCTGGGCGTGGGCAGCGGTAGCGCACAAGCCTAGTTCCACAGGCACAACGTGTGACCTCCTCCGTGCATCTGCGCCATTGGTGCTGCAATCGGCTAGGGGACCCTCCACATCACCGGCCTTCAACATCACTCGTCGTGCAGCGCACCACGCGGTGGCAGCGCTGAAGAGAGCGGCGGCCTCGGCGCCTGTTATGTTCATGTTCGTGCTGTTCAGTCCGCTCAATGCAATCGTGGCGTTCGGCACAACAATCATGTGCATGTGTACGACCCCGGCGTCAACGCTGCCGTGTCGCACTGGGTGAGTATGCGTGGTGGCGCATGCCTGGTTGGTGCTTGGCCCCTTCGTGTCCGCGCCAGTCAGCGTGGACAAGGTGTCACTCCCACATGCAACGCCATCCTCTTCCTCCCCTTGCAGCAAGCCTTCAACAATGGCATCGAGGTACCAGCCAAGTGGTCCTGCACCACTCACGTGCGGTGGACACCGGCGCGCCATCGCGGCCGACAGCATCTGCGGCACCTGCTGTGCATCCAGCACCACCACCACGTACGTGTTCCTTGTCAACGCTGAAGTCAATGCAGGCGGGAGTGCACTATTGCTGTCGGCGTGCGAGGTGCTGGGCCCTAGGCGCAGTACCACCGTCTGCGAGACGGCGTTCACCTGGCGCACGCCATGCACGCAGGTGCGAGATGGAAGGTTCGAAAACAACGTTGCATGCGCTGCCGACGGAGTCACATAGAACCCACCAGCGCAGTTGGGGTCAGCATGTGGCAGGCAGAGGAGGCCGTCAAAGCTGACGGCCAGATCCGTATCAACAGCGATGTGAAGCGTGCAGCGTGGTGGTGCTGCCATCCTGGTGAGACACACGCACACGCACGCCTTTCTGGGGGAGGCGCATTCGAGTACGCACATACATCTTAGAGCGCGTGTAGACACGCAAGCAAGCGAGAGAAAGAGAGGGGGTAAAGGGGGGGGGGGGGGCTAAAGCGAAAAGAGGGGTGCGGGTGCATTGGCGGTACCTCGTGGAAACATCTGAGCTCATGACACAGCATAAGTCGGCATTCGAGTCAATTATGCTCAAGAAGAAACAGCGAGAACGCGCGCGCCAGTGCAAGGGGCTCGCGCTACAGCCTTGTTAGCCTCCTCTACCATGGTTGAGCACACACACACGCAGGCATGGCAGGGGTGTCATTTGGCTTGGTAGTACAGAGAATGGGCCCAAGAAGGAAGCGAGGTGAAAAGGGAAACAACGAGTCCCTCGTGATGGTCTCGGTAAAGAGCGTGAGACGCGCACTGACGTTTGAGAAAGGCTCTACGATGAGGAGGAGGGGGGGAGGTTGGTGTCTGATGAACGAAACCAAACGGCCAGTGGGTGGCCGTAGCTCTGTCTGCCACTCGTCGAGGCATCTACACGGCAACGTTTTTTCTCACCAGCTCCTTGCTATTGAAAAGAAGAAGGTGCACCGGGCCACCACACGTGGCGCCTCCCTGCGGCTGATGCAGCCGCTGCCTGCCCTCTCGCTCAAGCATGTCGACAAACTCCGAGTACAGCGCTGTCAGATGGTCTGGCGCGACCACCGCGACAAGCGCCAAGGGGCGTGCCGGTGGCAACTGTGGCACCGACACGAACGCCGTAGGCACTGCTGACCGTGCGTTTGCGGTGAAGTCGGCTGTAGGTCTCCGTCGGAGGAGCAGATGGCGCACAGCGGCCTGAACCTGCACGTAGGATGGAAGGTAGGAGTCAACGCGGCAGCATTCCCAGTAGGTGACGGCGGTGAAAGAAGGCGGTGGTAACGGCGATGGCGCAGCGGGTTTGGCAGACAAGACCTCCGCCGCCGTAGTGGAGGATGAAAGCGTCGTTGACATCGCGCTGTGAGCAGCAGTGGTGACGGCGCGGAAGGAACCACACATGTGGCTGCCTAACAGAGGCGCCACCTCCCCGAGGCAAGGTCGCACAAGGGTCTCTGCCGCATCTTGCTCCACCAGAGTGACACGGACGTCGAAGGCATCCACTGCCGCCTCGTCAGGCCGCTTGGCGTCCGCGTGTATGTCAACGTTCAACTCCATAGACGGGGTGCAGGACGAAGTAGAGGGTGTGTTCGACTGCGGACTCGCTGCCCAGAGCGGTGCCCAGCTGGGATGCCGGAGTCGCGGGTTCTTGTGGGAGAAGGCAAGGTAGCGCAGAGTGCTCGGCGATTGGGTAACGCTGTGGACGACGGTGGACGCCAATGCCGCGGCGTCACCACTTCCACCCGCATGTATGTCACTGCTACCCTCCCTGGGCTGCTCTCCAAAGAGGTCCATCAGAGACTCCGTGACCAAGGGGGCAAGAAGGCGCTGGAGAAGCAGCAGCCGAAGTTGTGCGCGTACCCTCTCTTGCACATCCGCCAGGCAGTAGGGCAGCGTAACGTGAGCGCTGTCACTCGTGTCGACAAGAACAGCTGCTGTCGGGCAGCTGTGGCTAGAAAGCACCTGAGTCGAGCAAGGAGCGGCTGCCGGACAGGGATCAGCGTGACGCGCTGCTGGCGTGGCAGCAGCCCCGGCACGGGGGGAGGACGCTGCGGTGCTGTGCCACTGGCGATGGAAACGTGCAGTAGGCGCGAGCCACGTTTCCTGGAAGGCTGAGGTGCAGCGCCGCCTCGCAGAGAGCGCGCTCACCCTTGAAAGGCGGGGCATCGATGTGCGTGTGCGTGTGTTGTTCTACCAGCACCTACATGTGGAGGCTCTTCTCGGGCCTGCAGAACGCACAGGGCGACAGTCACTTGTAGGGGGGAGGAGGGGGGGTGCGGACGCCGAGAAAGTGGCACGGAAGGTGAAGAAAATGCCAGCACGAAGAATGAGGTAGGACGAAATGGAGACACCAGTCACTGGTGGTGTTGGGAGGCGGGGGTAGAGAGTGGCGTGGCCGGGGAGGGAGGGAGGGAGGGGGGGCCACAACCCCAGTAAAGGGGGGTGTGAGTCGGTGGCAAACACAAGGTGGAGAAACGTGTGCCCAACAGCACACCCTCGTGAGACCAGCCGTCACCGCATAGGAGGGAGGAGAGAAGTCCCCCAACTCTCCTCCCTTCTTCTCTGCAGCACCACCCAAGCAGACAAAACGAGACGCGCATCGTTACCACTCATCACTGGTGCGCACTCCTCGTTGCACTTGATCTGGCAGTGTGATGGAGGTAATGGGAAAGGAGTCCCAATCACTCGACATGAAGGGCCTCCTTCTTGTCCTCATCCCCCTGTGTGTCAACGGTGCAGGTCGAGTGGGTTGACGTTGTGCCCTTGTGAAGTTGGGGCTAGGGGCTCGCGTGTCCTCTCTGAGTTTGCTTTGTTTTTCCGCTTTGTGTGACTTCGCCTGTAATGATGTGAAACACTCGTGTGTGGGTGGGTGTACAAGGTGGGCACGGGCGAAGAGTCGCAACCTCAAAAAGGCTGACGACGCATTACACTAGCCCCGCCTCCTTTCCTATGAAGCGGGAGTGGGGGAGTGGGGGGCGGGGGGCGCTTCATGGACTAATCCGCTTCGGGTCACGTGGAAACAGTGACACCTGCCGGATGTCGTTGAGACCAAGAAACAAGAGAGCAATGCGCTCGAGCCCCAGGCCGAAGCCGCCGTGTGGCCACGCGCCGTAGCGGAAGGAGTCAACGTAGTCTTTCAGACCCACCCTGTCCACCCTCTTCGCCAAGAGTCGTTGTTCCAGCAGCTCTATCTCATGGACACGCTGTGCGCCACTGCAGATCTCTTCCCCACGTAGGTACATATCGTAGCTCCGCGTCGGGCCATCCGGCGTTGATGGGTCAACCGGCATCGTGTAAAAGGGTCTGGTGGCGGAGGGAAACCCATCGACCACGTAGAGGTCAACCCCGTAGCGCTCTTTTATGAGTTGGCCAAGGCGGCGCTCCTGCGGCAGCGTAAAGTCATCAGCGGGCAGTGCGCAGTCAACTACGCCCTCTGACTCACCGCAGCTCACCAGCAGCTGTGCCGCATTTGCAAAGCTCATGCGAAGCACACGGCACCCGCTACCGTCACCGCCCACGCGAGCGTGATATGGATCACCTTGCGCGGAGATTTTGAATGGTGTCTGCGCCGTTGGAGAGGCATCCGTAGTGATTCCCAAAAACTCGATCCGCTCCAGCGCTACCTCGCAGCACACATCACGCTGCGCGTTACCGCGGCCGTCACAACGAGGCGGCTCCGTAGCAGGGTCAGGCAGTGGATCACCGTCGCTGTTTTCCAGCTCTGACCCCTGCTGCTGCTGCTGCTGCTTCCAGACAGCATCGATAAGGTTGCTGTGCTTCTGTGCAAGCTGCGCCAGAACGGCACACATGACGGGCTCCAGGACGTCTAGCACCTCCGTGTGACTCTCTTTGATCACCATCTCACCATCGAGACCAATGAACTCTGTCAAGTGCCGGTGTGTCAGACTCTTCTCAGCGCGAAACACCGGCCCGACCTCAAACACGCGCATCGCGTCGCCCATCAGCATCATCTGCTTGTGCAGCTGCGGTGATTGAGCCAGGTACGCCTTGCGATCAAAGTAGTCCACCTGAAACACGTTACTGCCTCCCTCCGACGCGGCCCCAAGGAGCTTCGGTGTGTGCACCTCGATGAAGTCGAGTGCGAGAAGCTCGTTGCGGAAGCTCTGCCCGAGCGCCGACACGAGCCGTGACGTCGCGGCCATTTGTTCTGTGCGGAGGTCCATGACGCGGTGATTGAGGCGTGTGTCCAGCTTTGTGTTCGTGTCGTGGTATGGAAATGGCAGTGGGGTGGTCGCTTGACTGACGACCTGCAGCGCCGACACCTGCAGCTCCCACCCCTGGCACGTGGTCGACTGCACAGAGGTGGCTGCACGGCACAAGACCCCTGTGACATCGACAATTGACTCTGGCGTAATGTTCCTCGCCTGCTTCGTCAGCGCCTTACCTTCGCACACAGCCTGCACGGACTCAAGGGGAGGCTGACGGAGGTGGAGAAAGGCAAGGCGCTTGCCGCGGCTGCGCGTCCGCTCTAAGCGAGCCCGCACGGTGACTGTGTCGCCCTCGCGAATGCGGCCGCTCTCACCGCAGCTGCCGCTAAAGGCAGAACGTAGAGAAGCAATGGAGACACCGTGTGCCGTCAGACACGCGCTGCCAGGGTCGACTCCCGAAGTAGCACCACTGGTCAATATGGTCGTCTCCATCGAGGCAGTAGATGGAGTAGAGGATGGAGACGAGGCAGGGCAATGAGGCGATGTGCTGCTGGAAGCACCGTGGACGCTGCAGGTGCTCGCACTACAGCGGCGCCGCGCGGAGACCAGTGAAGAAGGGGGAGACGCCCATTCGTCGGACATAACTGAAGAAGACGTAACGACGACAGAGGCTGCCACAGCACCCGAAGCGGTCCCTACGGCACCGTGCAGACGCCATAAAACGCACGACGACAGTGAAACTCGCAGCATCTGGCGCTATTGATCCTTGTTGGCCCTTCTCCTTCCCTGGCGCACGCTCTGAAGGTAGCGTGTGCCCCGCGAGAAGAGCGGGGAGCACTTGTCAAAGCTCCTGGTGGATTGTCGGCGTGACCAGTAAGCGTGTATGTGGGCGTGCATGCCTGGGCTGGGGCCATGGCGAAGGAAGATGGTGAAGGGAGGAATATGAAAGAGAGAGAAATGGTAAAGTGGTGCGGGCTGAGGTGTTGAGAACGATGGCCTACACAGGGGGAAGAACATGAAGCATGTGAGCTGCCATGTCGTAAGGTTGAGAGGACGTACATTGCTAAACCTGAGAATAATAGCCTTGGCTGGAGCAGTCGCTCATCGTGCACACCCTCTTCTTCCGTTCTGCATCTTTTCGTCGCCTGCGTGTTGGTTTTTGGGGAGGGGGGTAGTCGCTGTCGACGATGCGGCTGTTGTGAGAGTGCGGTGCACTCCATGTGAGAGAGCGGGTGTGAAGTAGTGCAACTAACAAAGAGAAGGAGGCAGCGGAGAGGAAACGCAGGGTGACCGCACCATACCATGTCTTCTCTATCTGTGTGTGTGTGTGTGGGGGGGGGGGGGGGGGGGTGGG
>NC_025867.1:330395-360328 GCF_000755165.1 Leishmania panamensis | reverse complement strand
TGTGTGTGTGTGTGGTGGGGGGGGGGGGGTAGGTGTGCCTCAGAATAACTAGGTGCGGTGAGGCTCCCGGGCAGAGATGACAAAGCGGCAAGACACACACTCGCACACACGTGCACGAGCACAGACACGAGTTCGGTGGGACAAACGAGCAACGCGACGAAGCGGATGCGCCCACATCTCTGCTAGGGCATTTGGTGCATGAAAAGAGGCGCATTTTTCGTGCCCCCACATGTCCGCTCTCTGCCACACAACACACGAGTGGATCCCCACCGCGTGCCCCGGCCCGTCACAGGCCCATCGCGCTGTACGAAGCAGCCGTAGACACGCATAAAGGCAAGGCACCGACTTGGCCATCTGAGCACAGCCCCTGCCTCAAACTCTACCTATCCACCGCTCCGCAAGTCGCCGTACAACCGCCCCTATTGTGCCGCACGGCCACTAGGCGCATCCTTTGGGGTGACACGCCAGGTCACCCGCCAGTAGGCGGTGAGGACCAGGAGCGACACACTCAAATCGCGCTGACATGCCACCAGTTTTTTTTTGGATGGCGAAGTCGTTCTTACTGCAACAGGTCGCTCTGACGCAACACCGTCCAGGAGCGGACCGCCGATATCAGCAGCGATACACCGCTCTGCTCTCCCCACATACACACACACTGCGTCGTAGGTGCTTGACTCTGTCACCTCCAGAAGTGGCTCGGTATTGGCAGGGATAGGAGGGCTGCTTGGCTTCCTCACAGAGAGCAGAGCCCTGGATCCTGAGAGACCGTGCGCCAAGGCATGTGCCCTCCCGTCATCAGGGAAAAGAAGCGTATACAGGAGTCGACATCGCGGACGGCATCACGCCAAGCCTGCCAAACCCCTCCCTCTCCCCCACCTCTTCCCGCTTGCGCACGTACGTACGCACGAGAGGGGTGTGGCAGAGAAGTGTGATCTGGGGGACTGGTGCGCAAAGGGTAAACCCTGAGAGGGTGCGCGCTACGCACACAAAACAAAGAAGGGCAGAAGAGCGCAGAGTCCGCGACCCACGCGAAAGAAGTCTGCGAAAAAGATGCAGAGCATGACGGACTGCACAAATCGCCGGATGGCGCTACTCGCCACACGCCACCTCCCCTGGCAGCGCACAATCTCACTCCAGCATGGGCAAGCCGCTGTCCCTATCCAGAGTACGTTACCTCACTGGTCACAAGTTGGTCCATCTCCCGGACAGTGCTGCTGATGTACTGCTCTGGCAGTGCCAGCCCTCGTACCTCTTGATCACCGCTCGGCATGGTCACCATGACAGCAACATTCACGTTGGATGTCATCCTGGTGTCATAATTTCGGTGACACGCTCCCTGGCCAAGTGAATCGTCAGCACTTTCATCATCGTCGCGTACACGCGCTGCACCGAAGTTCCAATGTGCATCGCTTCCCGCTCCGTATTGCTGATCCACATCAGGCTGATGCTGCCCGCCCAGCTGCAGCTTCAAATGGTGGCACAGCGCTCCACAGCGACGCCTTCTATTTTCACAGGAATTGTCAGGTAGGTATCGATACAGTCTTGGATACAGACAACGTGGCTGCTGTCAAGCTTTGTCTCTAGCATCTCAACGAGCACCGACTCCTGCACCGCCCCTGGAGGTAGCGTCGACGAGAAGCTAGGGGTAATGCTGTACGCCCCAGGTCTGCGCGGTGGCGTCGAGTGGGCTCCCCGGCGTCAGCTTCCACTGTTCCATCTCCGTGGGTTACTGCTCAGCAAACTTTAATGCCGTGCTTGGCGACTGAGGCAGTTATGAGGCGGGGAGAGGGCATGGCTACTAGCGTCGGCGCGTACACTCGCCGTGTGTGGTCCGGCCGCCGCTATGGACAAGGTTGCCGAGGACGGTGAGTGCGTCTGATGGGGCGCATTCCACTCCGATGCCACTCGTGCACGGCGCCAGACAGGCGCGATCACGGAGAGACCGCGCAGGGTAAACGGCGGGTGTGGCTTGCATGTGTGTCGGGGCATCAGTGACTCAAGCGAATCCCCCCCACGGAACGGCCCTTGGGTAGCGGTACAGCACTAGCAGCACCACCACGCTTCAGCGCCTCGCGCAGCATCACAGGCCAAGTCACGGTCGTCGTCGCCAGCCCCGGCTTCTCGACAACGTACCCGTTCCCCTGCTGCAGCAACAGCGCGTTCTCTCTGTCCGCGATCTTGTTGATGTACGTGTTGGCGGTGTCGAACGCCTCTTGAATGGCAAGTGGTTCCCAGTCTACGGTGAGCTATGTGAAGACATCGCCCGCCTCGAGTCCCGCATGCGGATACAGGCGGTCGTCTTCACGGCGGTCAATCGCGTCCTCACACGCGTTTGTCAGCTCTCTCAGCGACGTGCTCAGCGGCGCAAAGATGTTCGCCAAACTCGGCCGATCCATAGGTCGTTCGCGCATGGCACGGAGAACAGAGACACGCAAGAGCACCGTAGACAGCGCCGCCACGTGCTCGCCCTGGGCACGCGAGGCAGCGCGCACCAGCGACTCGAACGGGGCGCCTCTCCAACGTTCGACAAATGACGCAGACGGCGGCTACGCATGACGGTGCGACAGTGGCCGTGCGTGAGTCAAAGCCCGTGCGGGCACGTCCCGGAGAGAAAGCGTGACAGCGTGCTTAGAGCCACGTTTGCCTGGCGTAGCCATGCCTGTAAGACCATGCCGGGGGCAGCAACAGCGGGGTTTGGTGTTGTGTGTCTCGTCAATGATGATGACAGTGTTGCTCCGTCTGACTCCAAGGCTGACATGGCGTGCGTCGACAAGGCACTGAACTTCTGCGGCAGAGAGGCCAAGTTGCTCGCCACGTCTCCAGCGAAAGCGCTGGGTCGACGCAAGACCCAGCCGAGGGACGCTATGAAGGCGCTGATGCAGTGATGAGCGTCCTCGACCAGAGATGGCGGGGAGGAAGCTTCCAGCGATGCGTTAGCACGAGAGAAATCGTCCGCCTCCCGCTTCCGCTGCTGCGCGGCAGTCACGGTGCTATCTTGCACTGACGCGATGGTGCTGTCATATATATGACCCAGAAGGTGCGCACTCAAGCAGGCTCGCGACAGTCGTCACTGTCGTCGTCCGCGGTGGTAGACGCGGCATCTGTCTTTGATCAACAGTGGGTCTCCATGCTGGTGAGGAGGCGGGTGTGCTCACGGAGCACTTAGCGCAGCGCGCTCTGCGCCGCCGCGACACGATGCGTGCTCAGGCTCGCGCCTTGCCGTAGAAGCGCTTGGAAGACAACCTGCACTTCATCGACGCTTGGAATCGTCTCCGCTGGCTGTGGTGACGGCAAGAGCTGTGTTGACATCGCCAGCCCAACCACCATTCCGCCCGTTCAACAGGGAAAGCAACGTATGAACTCTGCGAAGGAGGAAACGGGCGAAAGTCCTTTCAAGGAGAGGAAGAGAGATGAACGTATTGTGTCACGCAGGAAATCGCGGCGGGCATCACGAGGAAGGGAAAAGAGAAAGGAAAAGAGGGCAGCACTGCCGTCGTCCTTCCCTACTCCGGCGAGGTATACGCGAATGTATGACATCCCCTCTTCCCCCCTCCTTTTCTCCTGTAAGACCAACGGAAGTTGGGGGAGGGCGATCGAGGCGCGCGCCGAGACGCACATGCACGTCAACATCTCGCATGCAAGCCCAGAGACCCCTATGGCGAGGAAAGGAGGGGAGCAATAAGGGGGATGGGGTCTCTCAGGCCCCGACAGCAGCCGCCCGAGCAGTAGCGAGTGTGCACGTTCCGTGAGGCAGCGGTGATGCAGCAGAATGAGAGAGGATAAAGACGAAAACAAACAGAGAAACGCACACGCACACGCACACGCACACGCAGAAGCGGGTGGCCAAAGCACGTGCGCACGTGCAGTAAAAAAGGGCATCTGCAACGCACAGGCACGCCAACACAGCCGCACGTTGAGAAGCATCGCTATCTCAGGGCAGCCGGATGATGGAGGGCCACACCCGTTCCCCAACCCATTCACCATCCCAAACCCCTGTGCTCACGCCTCGCCCTCTTCGGTGTACGCCTCCCTTGCTGGCGATCGGCACGCCCTCGTGTGCCGCGCCATGGCCAGGACCGGCTCGAAAAAGTGCAGCCTCTCTGCCAGCGCGAGGCCGTACCAGCGCTGCGGGCACGGGCCAGGGAAGAGTGTGTGGCCAAAGCGCGCAATCGTAATGCGGGTGCGTGCCGGCTCCCTCGAACTTGAGGCAGCTGCGCCGTCTCGACCCCCATCACGCGCCACCAGCTGCTCGAAGGCGACACGGAAATGAAAAGCGACGATGCGCGTCGGCCGCACCCGTGCGAGGCTTGGCAGCCCGGCGTAGTGCGTTGTCAGCACCGAGTGCACGCGGCGGTCGCTCAGAAGGAGCGCCGTGGCCCATGCCAGACTGAAGCCTTGTGCGGTGGTGGTGCTGCGGCCGAGCTCATCGAGGAGGGCGACGCTCTCAGCCGTCGCGGCATGCGTCAACTCGCTCAGCTCCATAAGCTCGCGCCAGAAAGAAGAGTGCGCGATGCTGGGGAGTTCGTCACACAGCATGTGGGCAAGGAGGCGGTCCGCAAGGAACAGCTGCGCGTGCTGCGCAGGGACAAAGCAGCCAGCCTGGGCAAGGGTAAAGTACTGTCCGATAATTCGGAGCAAAGTCGTCTTGCCGCACGCATTGGGGCCGGTGACGACGCAAACACCACCGCCGTGGCTGCCCCACGAGATCGTCAGACCACCACTGCTGCCGCTAGTCGATGAGACCACACCCACGGCTTCCACACCGGTCAACCGCGCCGACACCCCTGCGCGCGTCACCGCGCGACTTGGTGGCTGCCGCTGCGTCGCAGAGGGGTGCAGTGCGTTCTCAATACGGAGAAACGCTCGAGAGGCGTAACGTGACTCTGTCACCGTGGCCATCGCCGATGATGCCATGGTGTACGCCGTGAGAGACGACAGTGGTGCCGTAGATGGCGGGGTCGCTGGATCGCTAGACGTCTCAGACATGCCCGCGGACGCCACTGTTCCACCTCCCTGGTCCCCTACACAAGAAGCGGCACTTGCGTCGCCAGCGTACTCGTCCAGCTTGTCACGCGAAACCTGAGCGCCGCCTGCTGCGGCGGTGGCTCTCCGTCCCGAAGAAGTCGCCATCTCGCCATCCCCAGAGAGCTCGGCTGTGACCGTAGGCACCCGTGGCGCCGTCGTCGACCCCGTCCGCAGCTCCACCAGCACTGGTCGGGTGCACTGATGCGTCAACGAGTAGAGCGCGAAGCACAGCAGTGTATCAAGCAGAGCCACGGACTCCACGGTAGCCTGCAGAGAGCCGAGGAACTCATTCTGGATGGCGCGGACGAGGGGCTGCACATCGTGCAACTGCAGCTGCAGAATCTCTGCGACGCACTCTTGCGCCCGAGCACAGCGGTATTCGAGGTCCTCTGTGCTGCATCGCACTCGGCGGCGACGCAGCTGACGAGAGACAGTGGGATCCGTGTCGGATGTGAAAGAGGGGAAAAGATCAACCGCGGACGAGTTGGGTACGGCGCCGTCGGCGCTGATTGTGTGCCGGGGCAGCTCTGGCGGAGGAAACGATGAAGCGGTGCGCAAGGAATCCTCAGTAGAAGTGGCCAGGTGCCACTGAGAACTACGCAGATGCCGTCCCTCTTCCTGTTGCCGTACTTGTTGCCGCTGCAGCTGCTGCTCACGCAGTGCGGAAAGATACAAGGCAAAGTGTGAGCCGCCTGCGTAGCGCCACGTGAAGGGTCCGGACTGCGCCTTTGCCTCCTCTGCAGCCATGTAGGAGAAACAGTACAGTTTAACCGGGTCCGGCTCCAGGCGCAGCGAGAAGATCTGGTATGTCGCACGCAGCTCCACTGCGTAGGAAGTAATGTCGGAGATACGGAGGCTCAGCCGCGTGCGAAGTGCGTCCAGCTCGCCGCCGCGCGGAGCCTGGACAAGAAAACACATGCGGAGGAGTCGCAGGAGGACGGCTGTAGGGCGCTGCGAAGGCTGCTGCCTGTGATGATGTGAGTTTGTGGCATCGTCGTCGTTGCACAGTCGGCGTCGCTTCCGTTGTGAATGCTGCTGCTGAGCCACCACAGACACGTCCGGCGGGATATGTACGCCACCTGGATCAAAGCCATGGAGCGCTCCATAGTGCGCAGCGCTCTTCTCGTGATGGTCGACGACCGATGGCAGCACGGAGCGCTCCAGGTAGGTGCTCATGAGGGTCGCCAGCTCGGGCAAACGGCACTGCCCCAGCGCGGTGGCGATGCTGTGCAGTACCGAAGGATGCGCTGCGGTGCTGCACAAGTCGTTTGGCGAGGCCGCCACGTCTGGTTCGCCACCCGGCAGTGTTGATCGCATTGATGACGGTACGCCTTCTTGATGCACTGGTTCTGGCATTCTTGGCAGCGGGCCTAGGTAGGCCTTGAGCTGTATGTGGAGCTGCTCCAGGTAAGGCAACGCGCTCCAGAGCAGCTGCAGTGACTCGAGGTACGACTGCTGCTGAGCGCCGGTCCTCTCGCGCCGTGGTTGGTGGGTCAGCGTCGCCGTCAAGCGCTCGAGGTCAAGCGTGGTGATGTGTCGCAGGAGTGTGCGCAGAATGTGAAGTCGTCTTGGCTCACACAGAAGCCACTCGACAGCGTCATGGCGGCCTTGGACGGCAACGCGGTCACGCAGAGGCTGGAGAAGGGTACGGCGGAGGTAGCGCTGACCCATGACCGTGCAGGCGCGTGGGATCGCGTCCACAAGCGCGACTGGTTGCAGCAGCGGCGGCGGTTCGGGAAGGTCATGACCGAGAAACGACAGTTTTGGCGCCGCGCCATATCGCTGAACTTGCTCCCGTTGCTGCCGATCGGCCCTCCCATTGCCGCCCGCTGCGTTGCCCATGAAGGTCAACGGCGCTGCCGCCGCCGCTGACATGCATGCGGCGTCTGGAATAATCTGCAGCGCACGTGCCGTAGTGCGAGAGACTTCCATGTAGTGCTCCAGCGCCTCTGCCCGCACGCGCACGGAGCCTGGCAGCAAGTGCATGTCGTTCACGTGCTCCATATACAAAACGACTGCATTAGCAGCAGCCACACAGAGGTAGCGGTCTGTGTCCTCAATGCACAGCGACGCTTCGGCCGACGACTTCAGCTGCGACAGCCGCTGCACCCCCTCCTCCGCATTGTAGAAGCAGCGCTGCACACTTGTGAAGGTCATGTGGGCGCCGTGCTGCCGCAGCAGCGTTTGCACCAGCTCACTATCGACGGTGGTCGAGGGGACCAACACCTCGACCGGGTTGCGCGTGTGCAGCAGCGATGCTGTCTTGAAGAACGTAGCCGTATCGCCGTACTGGAACAGAGACACGGTCAGCGACGGCAACTCACAGAGCGCGACGCCAACCTCCTTGGCGTTATTGAAGATGAGTGCAGCAACGCAGCACGGTTCAGCTTGGGCAGTTGCGGCTGAGGCGACCATCGGCGATGCTCCTGTCACGCCGGCTGAGGCCACAGAACTAGAGACGGCAGATGTGGCAGCAGCAGCCCGCCTTCCGTGCCGGAGCGCTGCCGAGCCGCCGGCGCCCTGCGTTCCACCCAAGCCATCGATGCCGGATGGGGAGTGGAAAAAGAGGGCCGTGGTCGAGACCGCTGATCGATGTCGTGCTGAGTTGAGGTGCCAGGCACCGTCGGAAATGGAGCTGCACTCGCGCAGCGGCGGCCCTTGGTGGGAGTGCTCGTGTGGCAGTGGACGAGGATGTGGTGGTGGTGGTGCAAGTAGCTGCTCGTTCAGATAACGCGCAGCACCCCCATGAGGCGTGTGAGCGGCAAGCGCGTCACCAGCAGCTGCTCGGTGGCCTTCACGACCCGCGTACACCGCATGATGAAGCCAAGAGGTATGCTGGGCCGCCTCTGTCGTCCCTTTCGCAGCGTCTTTGCGCTCCACAGGGGCGGTGGTTGACTGAATCGGTGCCCACGGCGTCGCTCCCCGGTAACTGCACACGGAAGTGCCGTGCAAACGTGGCGGTGGCCGGTATAGAGTTTGACTAGCTGCTGGCATATCACGGCTGTACTGAGACGTTGCATCACCTCCCCAGGCCTCTTCCTTCGCTCCGGCCGTCACCCCCTCTGGGTAGACGGGATGCACCGCATACGGTACAGCGGCAGCGCCTGCCCCAAGCACCCCTCCAGCTGCTCCGGGGTTCACATCGTCAATGACTTGTGGCCGTGACAGCAAAAATTGATGCGGACCGCGCGTGCCATGTCGCCACGGGGTCATTGCCTCTGGAGGTCGTTCTGGCTCGTAGTTGTTCTCATCGGGTGATGCACTCTCGGCAGGTGACCATCCGCCTCCGGCCTCACTATACGCTAGCATGTACGGATGCGCCTGGTAGTTTGTCCTTGCTGCTGCCGGCTGAGGCGGTAGAGGGAAGCAGCGCACGGGCTGCGACGCCACGGTATAGTGCGATGGCACGGGTGCCACAGACAACGATGCTGAGGACGACGAGGGCAAGAAGGCGCTAGTCGTGGGAATAGAAAAGAGCGCAGGTGCACATGGCGGCCCGTACAACTCGTTCCATGCAGTAGGTGAGGCAAACATATCTGTCCATGTCTCTCTCTCTCGCACACTGTCCTTGGTTCACCTCACTCTCTCCTTTCTCCGCGTGTCGCCCCTCTCCAAGGGACGGGGAGAGCGACTGTGAAAGAGAGTAGAGGTAAGAGGGTAATGTGAGCGAGGTGACTCGAGTCCCACACGCCTGCGTGTCTGTGCGCATGTGCGCCTGCGCCTATCCCCTTTTTGCCAGTCTACAGTGGAAACAAACAAACAAACTTGTCCCTCTGCGTAGGTGTGCGGGGGGGAGGTGCCACAGTGCTGGGCGTCTTCGGGTCTCTGCTCGCGAGAGACAGAGAGGGAGAACCAAGGGAGAGAAGAGAAGGAGGGAGGGTGAAGTCGAGTAACGCGGCCAGACGGTACACACCTGACAAGGAAAAGAGAGACGCACGGAAGGGGGGAAGGCAAAGACGAGCGAGGGCGCCTTTGCTCGGCGTGTAAGACTCCTGGACTCGCATAGCGCCTTAAGGATACGGGAGGAAGGAGAACAAGAACAGGACTAGCGCTGGCAGCGGTGTAGCTTCTCATCAGGATACTGGTGAGTGCTGGAGTCGTGCTGCGCAGGAATGGCATCTAGGTGAGCTCCCCCATCTAACGCCACGCGGCGTGTGGGCCGCGATAGTGTTGATGATGACCGGGGACGTGCTCGACACTTTTCGTTGCGGCCTGCACTCTACGTTGGCAGAGGGAGGAAGCGTCTCCCTGTCCAGCTTCTCTCGAGTCGAAGGAAAAGGGGGGCTACAGCATAGCGGAAGGGCAGGGGGCGAACGGCGACGCACTTGACGGACGTGGTCAAGAAGGGGGCTGGCAATGGAAGAGAAGGAGGAGGAAGCATACAGGGTGGCGCGCACTGGGGAGACGCACGCACACACACACACACACACACACACGTATGTAGACACAAATGGCCTGGGAAGAGTGGCTGCAAAGTTGAGGTGATAGAAACGAGTTTCAATGAGCTTTGCAAGCCCTTCCACCACCCACCCACCCTTCCCACCCCACCGCGCCATCGTCTCTCCTCCCTTCCTATTCATCTTCTTTGATCACATGTGGCTGGCACTTTCATTGAGACTTCTTCGACTTCAGCTCCTCGGTGGCGCGCATCTCTCTCACCCACGCGTCCCTCGCCTGGATAAGCGGCGAAAGCTGCGTAAAACCGCCCACACACGTGCAGTACATGTAGCGTAACGCCACCAGGAAGGATGCGTTGCAAGACCAGCAGATGCGGAAGCACACGCCGAGCTCGAAGAGGTGGACCAGCCAGGCGAGAACGCACACCACCTGAATGCCGAAGTGGCTGCGGAAAAGGAAGCGGCCTACCTGGAACAGTGTCCCCATCACGCTCTCTTCAAAAAATAGAAATACGTTGAAGGGGATCGGTTCCGTCAGTACCTGGCCGGCGGCCGCAGCTTGGCGCAGCGCGTCGCGCTTCCTGGCGATCCCATGCACGTACTCAGGCAGCAACACCACCCCCTCCTTGTCATCCACCTCAACTGCAAAGGCGAGGTAGTTGAGCAGCAAAAACAAAAGGACGAGCGGGAGAAAGGGGGGCAGAGGGCGGCGATAAGGCAGACGGTGGCGCTTCAATGGCCCCCCTGGGATGGCCGCTGTGGAGGCCACCCCAGAGTGGCCGCCGTCTATGGCTTTCTTCGACTCAGAGGGCATCTTACACGCGTGCGCGAATCTTCACAAGAGCGTAGATAGACGACCGTGGGTGCTGGCTTGCCAAAACATGCGCTCTCGCTGCGACTGGCTCTCTACGTGCACCCCATGAATAATATTGACGGTGCTCTTCCACGGGACGATAGAACAGGCGATGTTGCTGGCAATGAGGTGCTGGCGACCAAGCGAAACGCGCAGATGTCAAAGCAAAACAGCAGCGTGGGAAAGTGAAGGGAGGAGCGGAGGTGGTGTTGGTAGTGGTGGCGATGGTACTGCGACGTTGAAAAGAAGAGAGCTGGTAGAAGAAGACGTGTTGTGGTGAAGTCGCAAGTGAGTCAACGCATGAGAGAAGCTGAGGCTGGCCAACCCCTCTTGCCTGTGTGGGGGTGGGGTGTGTGTGTGTGTGGGTATACGTGTCAACTTGCCGTACATGTCGTTTTTTTCTCTTTTCTTTTGCGTCGGGTCGCTGCTGAGTTACTCCTCATCGCCCCAAAGATGGGAAGAGAGCGCGCGTGCACCACAGCTCTCCCTCACCCCCCCCAACCCCATCACATGTGGCGCAGCGACGTGTGCGTCACCATTCTGCATGGTCTGCATGCATGGGGGGTACCGAATATGTGCAGCTAAGCGCAGGGGGGAGAGAGAGCACCAGCTTCAACCCATCCGACTGAGAAAGAGACATCTGCGTAAAGGGAGAGAGACACTCGACAGCACCATCGCTGTCTCATCAAGGCTGTTGATCAGCGGGCATCGCACTGCGCAGGTGAGACGCAGAGACACAGAAAAGCCTCCCCCTCCCCTTCCACCTGTGCGTTCACCCCCCCCCCTCCGAAGCCGCGCACGTGCTTCGCTCAATCGCGGTGGATGTCTGTGAGTGTGTGTGCCCTGTAGGGAAGGGAGGAAGGGAGCTCTCTGTGTGGGAGACACTCTACACAGAGAAAGAGGCACACGCGTGAGACGGTACTTGAGTAAGAAGAGAGGAAAGGAGGAAAGGCGATAGCCCCACAAACGGGGCCACCAGCACCACCCCTCCCATTGAGAGCGACGGCAGCACACGCTCCCCTCTCTTTTTCTCGTTCTCTCTACTCTACAGCCCAGCCACTGTTGAAGCCGCAGCATCCACTGCACCGCCGCTCGTGTGGTTCTCTGTCACCACAAGTGCGCGCAGCCATCGCAGTGTGTTTGGTATACCGCCCTGAGCATCCACAACGATGCAGAGCACCGTGGCGGCTACGAAGCCGCCAGCTCGCAGCACTGTGGCGTCAAAGTCGCTCTTGCGCTCATCGTGACTGTTGGCGGTGTTGTACACAATCCGTAGTTGATCCCCAACGTTGTAGACGAGATTAACGGTGCTCTTCGTCTTTTCCCAGACACGAGCTACGGTGCTGACGCACCATCGCGTCAGCCCGCTCATACGATACTTGTCGTCTCTTGCCTTCTAGTTTGCCTGCCTCTCCGCCTCAAACTGGGGGAGAGGGGAAGAAAAAAAAAGAGAGAGTCGCTCTTCTGCTGCCGCCACCGGACATAAAGAGGCGGGGCAACGTGCGTACGTCAGAGGAGCAAAGATGTGGCGATGGCGGTGTCGCTAGCGGCGCAGGTAAAGGGGGGGTGCAGGAGAAGGAAACGAGAGAGGAAAAATGGCAGACGTAGTAAACGGCGAGCAGGCACGAGAAGAACGTGTGAAGGGGGGGGGGGGCAACAGCACAAGATGAGCATGAGAGACAGGAGGGAATGGGGGAGAAGAAGTGGTGCTGGCGGTGCGCTGTCTCGAGGCCGAAGCACAGGGCCTCATGGGGGTGTTGCTGCACACACCCATCGAAGCATATGCATGCTAGCGCACAAAACGTACGCTGCGGCACCCATTTGCCAATGCTCTGGTCGTGTTGCAAAGCCCCATATTCCTTTCCCGCCCGCCCTACCCCACTCATCGCCTCTGGTGACCCTCGCTGCGGCAGGGAGGCCTTTTCTCGATGTCTCCCTCTCCCCTCCTCCTCCATCTTCCCTCATTCGATTTTGCTGTTCCTGTCTCGGTTCGCTCTTGGCGAGGAAACAAGGATCCTGGACGAGGGCGGGTGTGTCGGCAACCAGAGAAGACGGAGAAACAAAAGAAAGGCACGCACACACATGAACGAGGAGCAATCATAGAAGTGCATCTGCCTGCCTGGGTGCGCGCGTGGCCGCTTGGCGTGCTCAGCTGTCCCGCTCTCCCTAGCGCTCTCTCTCTCTCCACACGCACACACACACACACATACACACACAAGCAAGCACACCCAAGGAGTAGCAGAGCGAGGCAGCAAGCTGGCGTATGTGGGCGGACGCTCTTTAGGGTGAGTTAAAGGTGCATCTTGAACCGCCGCCGCGGACGATTCAGCGCCATCATGATCCAGCTGCCCATGAGCAACAGCGCAGACATGACGGCGAGCACAGCGACGTTCGACCATCGCCGTGAAGGGTTGAATCCGAGAAACTCAGCGTATTCGCTGCCGGTGTAGCACGCTGTGGTCTGGACGGCGGCGAGTGTGCGAAGCGCGCCCTGCATGGACAATGAAGAGGCGCGCCCATTTTGGTGCGCACTGGCGTTTGAGCCAAGTGGAGCGGCCGTCGTCACACGTGGCGAGGCGCCGTTCGCCCCCGCCGTGCCGTCGTCATGACAGCCGAAAGACTTGCCGATGAATTGGGTGAGGATGCACGACTCGTAGGCGAGACGCACCACCGAGGCAAATGAAATGGCCCGTACCGCATCCGGCAGCGTCTGCAGATTCAGCACGAGGCCAGCCAAGATGATGTTGAGTGTGTAGAAGGTGAAGACGACGAAGCGGCCTACGTGGTCGGAGGGTAGCCAGGTGCACAGGAACCAAACACCAAAGTGGCTGCAGAAAGAGGTTACGGCTAGGATGACGGAGAGTTCGAAGATGCCGCGGTATTCGTGCCACGGATCCCCAAAGTTGGACAACACAAAGACGGCGAGGGCCACGAAAGAGGCGAGGCCGAAGCGCCACAGCGCAGCCGTGATGGCACGGAAGACGAGGTACGTCCAGACACCGTAGTAGCCGCTAACAGTGTAGCGCTGGAAAGTCGCGTACTCGCGCCGCAGCGCGTCCAGCGAGAGCACCGCCTGCAGCACAACGCAGCTGACAAGGAAGAAAACAATGCCGACTCGGTTTTGCATGCCCTCCTGGCCGCCTTGACGGCCGTAGAGCGCGGCGAGCACCGAAGTCAGCGCCAGCCCGCATACCAGCGAAAAGATATTCCAAATAAAATTGCGCCGCAGCTCGAGGAAGCCGAAGCGGAGCAAGTGCAGCAGCTGCACAACGCTAGACGGCGACTCGTGGAACACCTCTGGCAGCTCAACAAGACCCATCGCACAGGCCTCCATGTACGCCGTCACGCTGGCACGCATGCGTGCCTGCCGATGTGCGTACATGTGGCTCAGCGCCGTAGCTGGGGGTCCGTCTGCATTCACGCCAATGAAGAGAGATGATGACGCTGAGGCGGCCAACGCAGCCGCCACGGATCGGCGCGACACCGGTGCATCTGAGTGGCCCTCGGCGTTGATGATGGGAGCGAACCCCGACTCCGCCGCCGCCGCCGCGTCGCCTTCATCACTTTCAGAGCCGTCATCGCCGACCGCGGGAGCGGTCGTGCTTGTGGCAAGGCGGTATAACCCGTGCACAATCCGCTCACCAAGACGCTGATGCTGAATAGATGCATCGACAGCGTCGTAGGAGTTAGCCGGGGCTGCTGTGAAGAGGTTGCGAGGCGGCGTGGAGGGTACGGCAGCGGCGGTGCCAGCGGCGCGGCTGCCTGGCTCATCAGTTAGCTCCCCGCCGCCATTCGCTCTCGCTGCCATACTCGCCCGCATTACGTCCTTGGGCAGCTTCACCGCCAGCATGTCCCGCACCGAGCCAGCAAAGATGCAGCGGCTGCGCTCGAGCAACACGACATCGTGAACGTATTGCAGTAGCGCCCAACGCGGCTGCACCATCGACAGCACGACGATACGCTGAGCCTCGGCCCTGCTCGCCAGATCAGTAGAGGTCGCGGCAGTGGTGATGGGGGCATCAGTAGGCGACGCGGGCCTCGGTGTCGATTGGCGCGCCGGCGGGCCGAAGCGCAGCCTGCTGTGACGCGGCGTGTATAGAGACACATTCCCCGCACCGGAGGTTGTGGCAAGATTAACGGTGACACGAGTGGATGCGCCACCCTCACCAGCAGCGGCAGCAGCGGCGGCACTCATAGCCTGACGCATGACGTGGCGGGCCTCGGCATCAGCTACGGACGGTGCCGCCAGCTTCGACAAAATCGTCAAGTACTGCTGTGACTCATGCGTGGCCAGTCCCTCCAGTGGCTCATCAAGCAGGAGCACCGAGGGATTGAGCAGCAACGCCCTCCCTAGGGCGACACGGCGTCGCACGTAAAGAGAGCAGTCTTTGATTTTGGATGTCTCATGGGGTCTCAGCAACAGCTGCTGCAGCACCTCCTCGACCGAATACGCCTGCGCGGAGTTGGCAACGCGCAACGCACTGGTGTACTGTAGATTCTCGCGCACCGTGAGTTCCACGAGGAGGCCGTCCGACGCCACAGTGGCACTGCTGCTGCTCTCTTCCTCTTTCCTTGAGATCTCACCGCCGTCCTCCAGGAAGCTTGTCTGCGCCTGGTACGTCGATGCGGAGACGGGGATGCCATTCAGCACTACGTTGCCTGCAGCGCTCTCCAGCATCCCTGCCATCACAGCGAGCAGGGCGAATGCAGTGTGTGTGCCACAGCAGTTCACTACCGCCGTGACGCGACCACCGCGGAAGAGGCAGGACACCTCGTCAATGACGTCACGCTGATTGAGCTGCACACTGACGCTGTCACAACACAGCGTCAAATCAGTCGCTCGCACTACACCCAGTGGGCTCTCCGAATCACCGGCGAAGCAGTCGGCGTTGGACCGGCGGCTGTGGCGCGTGCGCAATCGCTGCGAGAGGGGGGTCTTAGTGCTGACAACGAGGAGGGTGTCATCGGTGTTGTCAGCAGGGTGCTCAGTCGCTGTGCTCCCCGCCGAGTCGCGTGGTGCTAGAGATGCACAGTGGCGATGGTGATGCGGAGGCGCCTCTGTGATACTGTTGCTGTTGCTGCTGCTGGAACTCACAACGGGTGTGAAAAATGACTGAGATGCATTCATGTCTCTCCTTTGGATTCTTTCACTGAGTAGATGGGGTCTGCGTGCAGATTGTGTCCTTGGTGGTGGCGATAAAGCGTCATCCCCTGAGTGTTCGAGCCTCCCACTGAGGAAGAAGGAGCTTCCACAGCACACGTCACGAGAGAGAGGGAGACCAACGCTTCTATTGCTGCCGCTTGCTTTGCTATGCGGTGATGTTAGTTTTTCGGTGCTGCCACTAGGCGAAGAATAAGCCTACTGAGAGGGGAGTCATACACCGTTAGCATGGCGCGCGTGTGTACATGCACGAGGCAGGGGCCCCCCCGTCGAGATGGCGAGGAGGGAGAGAAGAGAGCGATGGAAGGACCACAAATGCGCAGAGGGTAAAAGTTGCGGGGGAGGGGGGAAGAGAGAGAGAGAGAGATGACGACGGCGGTGGCGATAACCAAGTCCTGCATTAAAGACACTTCTGAGTGGAGTAGGAGAGCGGAGAGAAGATGGGGATTTGATCAACAACCACAATTCTGAGGTAGGAGAGGAGGGCAGGGATTAGCAACGTGTAAGCTGTGCTCAAACACTTCACCACTTGTAACGTGCGGCACAAAAGGCCGTCTCTTCCCCCCCCCCCCATCCGCCCTTACGCTGTGGAGAGACATTGTTCAGACTTGGCTCCGGGTACTGATGTGCGCGGATGGGCCTGTCCTTGCGTATAGCGTTGTGATGGTCAAGTTGACCTCCCCCACCAGCTCTGGCACTCCACCACTTTCCTCTCTTCACGATGGCTGCTCATCCAGTCTGAGATGAGCGGCGGCATCCTTCAGACCGATCATCGAATGCGCGGTGCATCGTGTATCTCGGCGTCTCTGCGTATGTGTGGCGAGGTGACGGCGAAAGTCGGGGAAAGAAGGAGTGGGAAGAGCGGGCTGGAGTACAAGCGAGAGATCCGCCTCTGGTTGTCTTTCGAAGAAATGAGGAATACGCCGAGAGAAGGTGCATCCAGCATCTACATGGCCCCCAACACGAACGGTCACGCCCCACTCGAGTCCCTCTCTCCCCCTCTCCGCCTCCAACATCTGCGGGGCACACGGCGAGAGGCACGCGCACAACGACAAGCCAACAAATCTTCTGGAAGGAGGCAAAGAGAGAGAAGGCACTCACACAGGCGTATGGGACGTGCACAGAACAGTGCTAGTCAAGCCCACAACGCCAACGCAAACGGCAAGTTGAGCGCTCCTGTCTCTTTTGCGGCCGTGTGTGTGTGCGCGTGTGTGAGGGGGTTGATTAGACTTACGGCGTGGCACCCACGCACCTCCCCTCCCACGGGCACTACAGCACCTCCGCCTCCGGGTCACTCCCGCATCGACCTACTCCACCCCCCACTAACAGGAACACCCTCCGCCCTACAACAACCCCTCCTTCTGCAACAGCTTCATGTGGCTCGTGAACACCTTCTCCAGCTCGTTACTGGGGGTGGCGGAAGTCATCATGACCGCCAGAGCAGAGCGCAGAGCATCGTGCAGTGAGCCCTGCTCCTTGTACTGCCGGAAGTTCTCGGTAGATGTCGCCGTCCCCAGCGCCTTGCAGAGAGAGTCAACAACGGTTGATGTCATGTCCGTCGCCGTGTAGGTGCCGCTCAAGCAGTGGCCCGGTATGCGACCAAGGGCCCTGGCAGCCTGAGTGCGCACCTTGAAGATGTGGTCGCGCACTACAGCGGTGCAGAGCGCCTCGACAGCCTCCACGGCGTACTTGGGCTCCGCTTCGAATACCACCTCCCGGGCAAGCCCCATGCCGAGAGCGCACGCCGCGTTCCAGCGGTGCTTCGCCTCATGTGGAGCGGCACAGCGCAGAGGAGCTACGCCGTCACCACCACTTCCTCGGCCTCTGTCACCGCTTTCTTGCTCGTTGTCGTGGCTGCCACGCGTCTTGGCACGCAGGCACTCCAGCAAAACGCGCAGGAAGCCCTCTGCAACGCCCTCCTCAAACTCCTCCACCTCGCTAATCAGTTCCTCGAAGGTGAGGACCTGGAGAAGGTGGTTCATCATGCGGATGCCGTGGCCTTGCACGCCGCTCTCCGTGTCGATCACAACCGCGTGCATTGCGGTGCCGCAGAGTGTCGCGATGTAGTCCGGTGAGTCGCGCACCACCGCGCACGACCCCTCTGACAGCCGCCCTGTCACGTTGGAAAGCGCAAAGGCCGCCTTGGTGCGCACCACCGGGTTGGGGTCTGCCGTAAGTACGTGCACGGCACTGTCGATCGCGATGAAGACAAAGCCGTCCATGGAGGTGTATTGCCAGAGCCACACACCCAAAGTGGTCAGGGCCTCCCCGCGCACCCGCGGCTGCGCATCCGCTGCTGAGGACTGCACATACGACACAAACTCCTCGCACAAGCTGCGGTCCGCCACGGTGGAGACGTAGTCGTTACCGATCTGCGCAATACACCGAAGCGTCATCGTGCGCACGTCCCCACCGCATCGACGCAGCCGCATCGCAGGCCGCAGCAACTCCTCGTGGATGCGCTGCTTGTGCGCCAGCGTGGCTCGGTACAGCTGCCCCTCCGGTCGCTGCGCTGGGTCGCTGGCGTTATCGTCGAACGCCTTCCATATGTAGCCCATGTAGTGCAACCACGTGCGCAGGCATTCCGCGAAGGCGTCGAGTGAGGATGTTGGCACGTGGCTGCGCTGCGGCAACGGCGACGCAGTGCCAGCATCCAGACCAGCACTGCCCTCCTCCCTGTACATCGGTGGCGGTACGCTAGGCTCCTTGGCACTGTTGCCGCCGCCCTCGGCAGTGGGCTGCGCAGGGCGTGCCAGCGTAGCGGATGCGGACGGCGCAGCCCACTGCCGGCTCGAAGTAGCATCACTCTCAGCCTCCACGACAGCAGAGGCGGTCGCCATTGCAGCCGCCTCCGCTGCTACCTCAGCGACCTCCCACGCCATGAGCGTCGACACCACCTTCACCGAGGCAGCCATCAACGCCTCAAACTCGTTGTGCACCAGACGCGGATACAGCCGAGAGAGGGGCACCATGCAGCGCCATACCTCGACTCGGGTATCGGCGTGGCTCAGCAACGCCGGAAGGAAGTTCGCAGCAATGACATTACGGTCGCCTCCCGTGTCTGGGATTTCACAGTCCTTGCCGTGACCCTGCTCCGCAGCCCGCGACTCAGCCGTCGCAGGCAGTGGCGTCTTCGCAACGCGCAGCGTCTCATTCTTCAAGATGCTTGACACGAGCTGAGTCGCTGGCATGAACGCGCCAGCCTCGTCGTGGGCGAGGAAGAAGTGCATCACGGGGAGCTGCAGTGTCTGCAGGACGACCACGCGTGAGCGAAAGCAACGGTGGTACGGCGTGACCGCCACAACCGTCGCGTACGTGCTGAGGAGCGGCATGGCAGCTGCTGACGACGGAGCCGATGCCACAGAGTCCGCACCGGCGCTCTGTGGCTCCCGCTGCTGTAACTGGTCCAGCCCCCACCACAGGCTCTCGTGAAGTGAAGCCAACATCGTGCCACACTGGGCAGCAAGGGAGAGAAAGGCTGCTTGGCGGCCCTGCTGTGGCTCCTCGGCGTACTGAAGCGTAGGCCGAAGCTTGTGCAGAAGCGCCGTCAGAGCCGCTGCTGCACCACATCGAAGCGAAGTATTGTGTGGGTCCCCGTGGAGGAGAGGGTGCAGAAGAGGGTGCCGCACCGCTGCGCCAGCCAGGCTGCGCACGTCCACCTGCGGGAATAACACAGGGAGGAAGACGGTGGCGTTGAATGGGGCATCGGCAAAGCGCACAAGAGCAGCAGCCAGGGTCCACAGCGCCATCGTCTGCAGCTCCACCGCTGTGGCGTCGTCGTCGTCAGTGGCGGCCTCAGCAGGTGGTTGTATTGGGCCACTTCTTGCGCCCGAAACGTCGGTGACGGCACTGCTGTCGATGTGGTTTGCCTTACCCATACTCTGGGCGCGCGATAACGATGAAGCTGACGATGAGGGAGGCAGCAGCTGGTCGCGCGGTCCTTGCAGGAGTACAACGGCATCCACAGCAGGACGGAAAAGCCGTTCTGCCAACTGGTCATCTGTAATGGTGATGGTCGGCGTTCCGGCAGTCGAACACGTGGAAGACATGCGGCCGTCCAGCCAGTCCTGCGCAGCCTGGGGGTCCGGGCTGCAGCTGCCGCTTCGTCCAACGGAGCCTAGACGCCCACCAGCAACTGAGGCGCTGCCTGTCCGGCCGCCACCGCCGCCACGAAGGCCAAACGGGCTGCTGCTCCCGCCGGCCAGACCCTGATGGAAGACCGCTCCAGCCGCGGTGACGGCACCACCGGGATGTGCCGGGGTCGCAAAGCCGCTCGTCCCGCATGAGCGACCGCTGGTCGCCAGCCCCGCATCCTCAGCGGTGGACAGGCAGTACCACAGAACCAAGTCCATCATCTGCAGGACACGCTGCGCCGAAGGGCGGGCCGGTGGCGGGGCGGTGGCACTACCGTCACCGACTGACTGTGGAACGGGCATTAGCGGCTGCACCGCACTCCCACCGCCGCGCACCGCTGTCGTTGGGGACACGGCACTGCCTCCGTTGCCCTGCCCAGTAGGTGGGTTGTACGAGGAGGGGAGTGTTGGGGCGAGAGGGAGTGGTGGTGGACGACGTCGTTTACCCTCGTTGCTCACACGCCACTGGGTCAACATGCCGGTCAGCTGCATCGTGCACTCCAGCACAAGTGGCAGGGGTGGGACGGGCATCGCTGTTGAGGCGAGGCTGTTGGCTCTCGGGGGTGTGGCGCTAGTAGCCTCTGCAAACGGCGTTGTTCCCGGGCTCTTGCCGATCGGCTGGTGGGGCGGCATGGAGAACTCGTACGACGGAGGTGGCGGAGGGGAAAGCGATGATGCGGCGCCGGGCACGGACGAGGACGGGGCGGTGCCGAACCAGCCGCGTGCGCTGGCGTACGACGGTAGCTGCCTACCAACGGCACCGGATGCAGAGCCAGTGTCGTCGTCCACGTGGATGGTGCGCGCCACAGCGGCAATGCGACTAGCCGCAGACGGCCGCAGTAGCTCCTGAAGAAACGGCAGATTATGAACTGGATGATAGGCCAAGCGAATGTCGCCGCCGCCTCTCGCAGCAGTGGCGCCACCGAACCTGTTGTTGCCGGATTTGCCATTATGGCCATCACGGCGCGGCGATGCCTTGGGGGCGCTCATGGGCAAACGTACTATCGGTTAGGAGGGAAGGCGAAGCCGCATAGTACCTCCTAAGCAGAGGCTTAAAGGAGGGGGGTGAGGGGAGAATGAAAGTAGCTGCGGTGGTGGTGGTGGTGGTAGGGAGGGAGGGAGGGGGGAAAGGGGGAGCACCAGTCAAAGGAGAAAGTGAGAGGAAGGCAAAGACGATATGACTGCGCTGCGGCGAGCAGCACGACCCGCGCAGAAGAAAAAACAAAAAGAGCACGCAGCCCTCCGCTCAAGCGTTGGTGCTCCAACGGTAGGGGGAGGGGGAGTCGGGGAGTGCGGCAACCGGGGAGCGGAGAGAGGCCTTCTCCACCCGTTGTGTGAACCCTACGTAGGACATGCGCAACAGTAGTAGGGTGATGCTAGAACAGAGACAGGAGAGCGCGCGCGATGGAGACGGCGAGTGAAAGTGGCAGGGGGGAAGTGACAAGCGCGGGTGCACAGGTGGTCGTGAATGAGAGAAGTTTGTACCCACATACACACACGCACACACGCATATACACCTGTAGACCTCATATCAGCTCTGTCCATCAAGTGACTCTCCTAGACAAAGGAAAGGGTGCTAAACCATTGATTGATACTACAGGCGCATTGTCTTCTCTCATCAGAGCACAACCACCAATCTGACCACCGCCGCCGCTGCTCCTCTCACCTTCTCCCTCTCCTACTGAAGACCACGCCGAGCACACCAGCCCACACACAGAGAGAGCACAAAAGAGAGAGCCCTGACTGCCTCTCCGTGCTCTTCTAAACCTTTTCACTGCGCATCGGGCGTGCGCTGCGAACCTGCACGTCACGCACGCGCTTGCTCGTGCTGCCCCTGCTCTCACACAGCGGCAACACTCCAACATACATGGGGACAACGAAGCGAGAGTGAGGGGGGGCTGTGGGAAGGGGGGGCGCCTCCTTCGCCTCCTCCTCCCCCCTCCCTTGAACGAGCACACTCACGTGAAAAGAGTGGAGAAGACGGTGTGCACTCGGTGGAGGCGATTTTGTTGTTTGGTAGCCCAACAGTCCCTCTCTGCTAACTCTGCGCACACATACACACACGTGTGCGTATGTGCGTATAGCTGAGCGACCGAGCAGACGCACTCCGCTTTCCCCTCAGTCCAGCCGGGCCGCTCCGAGCCCGCCCTTCTTGCGTAGCTTCATCGGTCCGCTAGCAGCGCCCGCAGTGGCGCTGCCAGTGCCCCCGCCAACACCAAGAGGCGTGGCGCCACCGATGCCGCCGACTAAACTATTGATGCCGGTTCGGCTTGATACACTGCTGGCGCTCGACACGGTCGGTATTGTCTGAGACAGCGGCGAGGAGGCGAGCCCTGGAAGCGAAGATATAGGCCCATGAGCACCGCAACCAGCACTCACTGTAGAGGCGGCAGAGGATACAGTAGTAGACAATGGCTGCGTCCCAGCGGAGAAGGGCGCCGCTGGCGTGTGCAGTAGTGTCGCGGGGGCCTTGGAAAACAGAGAGCTCCCACGAAAAGCGTTAGCCTTTCTCTCGCCGTCGTCCTTGTCCGATGCATCCGCTTCACTATCATCACTCCAGCCACTGCCGCCGCCACCCTCCAAGGAAGCCACCGTGACCTCCGGTGTCGGCAATACAGTGACTGCTGGGGTCACATGCAGCGGACTAGCAGCACCTGACGGCATGGGCGTTGAGGCGGCATCGACGTGCTGCGGGCACTGCTCCGCAGCAGGCGAGGTCGAGGATATGGTGAAGCCCCCTAGCAGCCCCCACATTTTCGATGTAGTCCCGGCCGGCACAGTTACAGGAACAGGAAGGCTTGTCGACGAGGCATCTGTGCTCCTGTTGGCAGCGGCAGTCACCTGCTGCACGGAGAGCTGCTTGTGATGAACCTCCAACTTCGCCAGGGACGCCTTCAGGAGCGACAGCGCAGCCGTGCGACTCTCGGCGGATGTCGGGTCGACGGTTAGTGGCGATACGGCTGGCAGCACCAACTCTGCGAGCTGCTTCTCTGACAGGCATTCAAGAGACCCGTGCAGTGACCGCAGCGCCGCCACCCGCGAAGGTTCGAACGCGTCTCGCAACATCGGACGGCAGTACGTCAGCATCACCATTGCCCGCTGCAACGGGGGTGTAATGTGCTCCGAGACGAAGTTGAGAGCTATTGTGGCGTTGGCGCGCAGCGCTCCGTCCGCATCGCGCTGCAGCTGCGCCAGGGCCTTCGGCACCTGGTCGCCAAGGATGCTCCCTGACATGTGCGGAGCGAGGTGCACCAGTGCGCGCGCACTGTACTCTCGCACACTGGGCGCCGAGTACGCAAACCCCTTGACGTAGAGCGGCCAAATAGTGTTGTTCAGTGATGCGGAGGACACCTTCGCGGCGTAGGCCTCAGCGCCGACGAGCAGTTTGTAGCGCAACAGCGCATCTGTTGACCGGTAAAGCTGCACAAGCACGGGTGTGACATACTCATCAAAGTCCTCGCCCGCTGCGGTGCGCTCCGCGACCCTCAAGACAGGGTCGGCCACCGGCCCAATCGACACCCCTGTCGCTCCGGTGCTGCCATCGGTCTTTGCAGCAGCGCGGACGAGCTCGCCGAGCCGCGGTAGAACGAAGCAGAGACACGCCCGCAGTGGAAACTCCTCCACTAGCCCAGTCAACGACTCGGCCAGGTGCACCTGCTGCGAGAGATCCATCAGCAGCAGCTCCGAGAGAGCCTTCATGTACTGTACAAACGTGCTCTTCTTCACAAACTCGCAGCCCTCGGAGAAGGACGCAATCGGCTTACGCAGACGCGGGTTTGGCGCGGTGAGGTTGCTGCAGCCCTGGTGCAGAGACTTGGGCAGGCTCTGACGGCACACGTTGCGCAGTTCTGCCGCGCTAAGGCTGTGCGTCAGTGAGTTCAGCCTGCCGTTGATCGCCTCCTCGGCCGTCACCCCCACCGTCTCGTACACCAAGCAGGCTAGGCCCCATGCGTCCACAGCCGCCACAGGATCCTCCCTGGAGACGTCGCCGCCGCTGCTGCTGCCCAGCTCCGGCGGGCAGCGATACCCGACGATCATTCCAGCTCGTCGCGCAGATTCGAGGAGGCAGCTGGGGATGCCACTCGCCACCTCGTCCGTCGCAGAGATGAACTCCAACCCAAACAGCCGCCAGAACCCCGACACGGTGGAGATAAAGATGGATCCACAGTGTACGTTGCCATGCACCAGCCTGTTTGATTGAAGTGCCGCGAGTGCGCCGCTCACCGTGTCCAGGCCGTAGGCGACGGAAGCGGTATACTCCTCGTTCGTCTGTCCGCAGTAGTGCCTCCGCAGCTCTCGACTCTCCAAAACGTCTTTCAGAGGCACGCACGGCTCTGTTGCGATGTAGATCGTGTCGCCATACTCGACAGCGCCGTGGCACTTAAGAAACCCTGGAATCATAAGACTCTTCGCGCGGCGTATAGTGTTTTGGGCCAGCTGCTTTAGCAGCTCGCTGTTGCCGCTGCTGCCTGCCATAGTCGTCGAGGAGATAGGGCAGGTAAAGATGGACACCCGCGTCTGAGCATCGTCGCTCGGCGTGCCGAACCGCAGCGTCCAGCACATCTGCGGTGAGGTGTACACAGCGCGACCGGGATCATTAGCGGCAGGGGTGAAGGGAAAGCCCGGGATGCTGTCAGACAAGCCGAGGGCCTTGAGGAAGAAGGCCATTTCTGGCCTCCAATGTGGAAGGAAAATGACCGGATTCGACGAGTACAGTGCGTGTGTGTGAAGGGGGGGTGTGGGGGTACACGTTTGATTGTCAGGTGATCACCCGTGTAGTGCGAGCGGGGTGAATGGGTAAAAGAGAGGTGAGACGAGAGAGGGAGACCAAGGGGATCAGGACAGCGCAGTACACGCACACACACACACACACACACACACACACACACACGAGCAATGCCGGCAGAACCGGCCACGTTGAGCGTTTGGCACGCCCTCCTGCGTGCCCCTGCAGACACACGCTCACACGCGTCTTGCGATTGTGCTCTCTGGCTCTCTCTCTTTCACTCACTGAGGGGATGGAAGAACGGAAGCACTACGCCCACCTCTTTTTCCTTCGCTGCTCGACAACACGAAGCTCTGGGATGATGCGGATGGCAGTGTCCTCGCATCTACACGAAAAAGCGTGTGAGGGCAAAGCTGTGTAGTGATGGAAGTTGGACGCCAGGGCGGGTGAGACACACACAGTCAAGGAGAATCCCGCATGCCTACATAGAACACCTAAACACGTGCACGGGGAAGGAAGTGAGGAAGAGGACGAGGGAGTAAATGGCTGATGAAGGGAGAGCACCGCTGCTGGGTTGAGAGGGGGAAGGGAGCGGATAGAAGCGTAGCATGCGTGAGAGAGGTAGAGACGGGCGATGAGTGACAGCTCACCCTCCCCTCCCCCTTGCGCCTCAAACCCGTCTTCTCACCCCTCACCTTCCCCGTGCTCTGAAGGCGTGAGAAGGATGCGAAGGCAATGTGTGTGGCACAGAGAGAGGCTCTCTCCAGCCACACCCGCTCCGAGAAGCAAAGAAAGAGCGATAAAGCAGCTCATCACAGATGCCGCAGCCACCTAATGATGTACGTGTGTGCCGCCTTCACCAAGCCCCTTGGCAAGCACTTCTGTCTAGGGTTTGTCTGACTTCGCTGCTGTTTGACTCTTCTCGTTGAACATGGGCGCGCTTGCACATGCGACGAGGCCGCTGGAAAGAAGTATGAGGGAAGGGGAGGGGGTAAGTAATAGACGCACAGCACACAGCGAGAGAGAGAGAGAGAAGGGGGAGGGGAGGGAAGGGGAGGGGAAAAGAGAGAAGTCGTGTATGCCATCGCGGGTGTGCCTGCACCTCGACCACCCGCAGTCAAACGTCGTGCTGTGCAAGACGGTGGGTGAAAGGCAGCAATAGGGGAGAGGGGGGGGGCAACTGCCGTGAGAGGGAGAGAGATGACGCAGACGGCGATGAGAGAGCGAATGTGAGGAAACAGAACAAAACTAAACGAATAGGAAGAGAGAAAATGGCGGTTGAGAGCAACAAGACAACATACGTGAGCATGTTGTAGATGCACGGAGACCATCGTAGCCAACCAAGTGGCGCCGCAGACACGCTTGCACATACACGCGCTTAAGCAGCAGCGACATAGAAGGAGGAAGATGGAGGCCGGAGACGACTGCTCTGCGCCGTGGATACGGTCCTTCATAGGGAAAACGAAGGAGCCAGAGGAATGCACAAACACATCAGCGCACGCGCACCACTGCACGAGTAGCACTGGAGGCAAATGAAGGGGAGGGGGCGAAGGAGGCGTCCGGCGGTGCGGCGCTTCGGACTTTTGTGGGACGCCCGTTCCAGTGAGAGAGAGGCGGGGGTGCACACCCTCGCACACATCCGAGCATCCACAGGCACGCCTTCAAGACGAGGGAGGGAGGGAGGGAGGGAGGGGGGGGGGCTGCACCAGAGACTACGTGGGACTCTCTCGTAGCAGAAGCGCTGGTTGCACAGCACTGATCGATCTACTAAACAGAGGCGAGCGACTCGGTGTTTCCGCTAAGCTACTGTGCCATGCAGAAGTGTGGGGGAGCTCAGCTGCAGAAATAGTGTAGATGACCAGCGCGTCCAACTGCGGTGGTGCAGACAAGAGATGTGCATCCACACAGGATGCAGGACTGTGATTGCCTCCCTCCTCCTCCTCCACTGCTCAGCTGTCGTCTCTGCCCCCTCTGGCTAAGTTGGGGTCGAGGCACCACACGGCACCCTGCGGGTCAGCGTATGGAAGGGGAGAAAGGGGATCGGGTCCGCTCCGAGTCGTAGAGGCAGGACTGCTCAGTCCTTCACGGCCGGAGAAGCGCTGCCTGGTCGCCGTCGTCGCGATTGTGGATGTCAAGTTGGGCGGGGACTTGCAAGGCATGGGAAACGCATGCAGCGACGGGGTGCAGGGAAGAGATAAATTCGTTGAACGTCCTGATGCGGAGCTGGACTGCACTGTAAGGGACAACAAGGACAAATCGAGGCCCACTGACTGCTGCGACACGGGAGATGACAACGATGGATAAGCTCTTCCTGTAGTGGCAGTGGTATCAACGTTGGCGAATGGCGTTGCCAGCTGCCTCGGTAGGTGCCGTTGAGGGCACGGAAGGAGGTGGCCGCTACCTTGGCCACCGCTGAGGCGGAACGATGACCAATACCGCGCCGCTAGCAACGAGCGCGGTGGTGTCGGTGATGTCAGCGGCAGTAGTGAGCCTGCTGCTGTTGATCCTTTTGAGGCCTTCGCCAGGCACGGCGTGCCTGCACCGATGTCACAGCTTTGGTAGCCACTTCTCCGGCGGCCGCGGCTGCTCCTGCGGTGAGTGAGTTGCTTCGTCGGTGAAGTGGCGTCGGTGGTGTCGTCCTCTCCAGCCACGATGCCGCCAGCGTGATGCAGGGAGCCACGAGTGGTGCTGTTGGCCATGGGGACAGAGGCGACATCAGGGCCTTCACAGCGGTTCCGCAAATGTGCCTGTTGCGCCGTATCGCCGCGCGCTGGAGGCTGCGAGGACCCCTCAGGAGTCCCCCTGTCCCTCACCGCAGGCGACTCATCAGACAAGGACGGGGGGCGCTCCGTCTCGAGGATCATCTCCAGGCTGCGCTTGATCAAACCTGCAGAGCACTCCGGCAGGCACTGAAAAAGGCGCGGCCTCGACGGTATAGGCCTCGGGATCGGCGAAAGCAGCCACGCCTTGCCTGTAGCGGCAGCGGACGCGGCAGCAGAGCGCCCCTGGGGGCGAGGAGAGAAAAGTATGGCAGAGTGGGGCGGTGGATGCGGTGATGGAGGTGCGGGCACCGCCGTGCCGCCTGCGCCTACCTTCCCAGCGCCAGCCGAGGAAATGCAGGAGTTAACCACTGCGCCCTCACATCCGTCACCAGCGCTGTCATTGCCGCTGCTGGCAACAGAAAGGAAGGTTACGTGCGGCGGCGTGGTCATCTTCGCTGGCTGCGCATCGATGGCACCGGTGCCGCAGTTGTTAGAATACACCTCAGTGATTCTCGCCATCGATATCGCTGCTGCTGCCCTGTCCATTGGGAAACCAGCAGTCTGTAGGGCCTCGTTGACCTCTTCACCCCTCCACTGCGAGTGTTCAACAATGACAGCGGACGAGGACTTCTGCTGGCGCAGAGTCGTCAGCTCGGCTTCGGCGTTCACGCGCAACTCCACATTGCTGCTGAAGGCGTCACAGAAAGGAGCGGTATGCGGCTCTGTGGAGAGTGCGTCAGGTGCCAGCAGCATCATTCGCAGATTCGCCAGGTCAACTGAAGTTGGCGGCGGCGATGGCGGTGGTACGATAAACGGCGTCAGCTCGGGGGTTGACAGCGGCGAGAAGCTCTCGAGAAGCAGCGGCGATGGCACCACCGCAACTGTCAGGCACGGCTCGTCTGTCTGATGCGTCGCCAGCATCCCTTTACAACCTTGACAAGGAGCAACACCCACCCTTTCTGTATACGAGTCCTCCACGGAGCACCGCTCACTGACTGAACCAACCGCCTCAGCGAGCCAATGCGTCGCCGTGCTCCCCAGCTTCTCTGGCTCGAGCAAGGTGAAGGAGACGTCACTGATGTCCGTGAGCGACGGCGTCGATGCATCAGCAGTAGCGCTAACGGCGGCAACAACTGAGCTGCCCATATCACCCGTCACTAAGGGAAAGCTCCAGTGCCTGCCGTCAGATGGCGCTCGCAGAGACGCGTTGGGGAGCAACAGCCCAAGCGCCAATGAGGGCGGTGTGCGCGGCCGCACGGCAGGGGTGTCACTGTCGAGGAGTGTCGTCGATGATGAATTTGTAGAGCACGCGGAGTCAGCGGAGGACGAGGTGTCGTTGAAGTCCTTCACTGTAACGTCCCTGAGGTCCTCGCTCTGTGTAGATGACGGTGCCCGCTGTGGCGACAGTATGGGTGGGCGGCTGGTAATGTCGCGGGGATGCGGTAGTCTGACGGCCCTCAACGCGGGGTCGGTCACCAGCCCTTCTGGAGCCAACATGAACGACAACGGTGACTCCAGAAAGGGGCCCGGAAGTGCGAGGCGCGACACGTCGTCAGCTCTCCGTAACGCCACATTGGTGCGCTGGCGGCACTGATCATATTGGGTGGAAGGCGCAAAGGTCACAACAGAACTTCCCAAAGTACGTGGCGACGAGGTGCTCGGCCAACGTAACGGACGCATGCCGGCCACGGAGGACGCGTCACTCACAAGCCGCCGCGAAGTAAAGAGACGCGCGGCAGGAGTCGGCAGCGGGAACGCCAAGGTCGACGCAGCTGTCGCTTCCGATAGAGAACAAGAGACGTCGTGGTGCCCCGCATGGGCCGCATCCACGATGACCGCAGAGGACGCGCCTTCCTCCACCGGTAGAACCAGCGACTGCGCATCATCGCAGTCGTCGTTGTGCATACCTGCCTCAGAGTCCATACAGTGTACAGCAGACCGATTGGCTCTCCTTAGCCGTACTTTCAATTCATTTCGGGTGTTCCTCTTTCCCTGGTTGACCGATGCAGCTGCCGCTGTCTACGCGCGCAGACATACACCTACGCATGCACCGCCAAGGAGGGTGGGTGGAGTGGATGTTGCGAAAGGGGGGAGGAGAGGGTGCAGGAGGAAGGCAAAGCGGGGTCGTCACGCTGGGCCAAGATGCAGATGGGCGAAAAAAGACTCAGCAAGCAACAGGAAAGACAGCAACGAGAGAAGGAGAGAAGGAGGGGGGCGCGTGGCATTACGAGTGAGAAAATGTGCTCACAGGGGGAGGGGGCGGGGAAGAAGAAGGAGGATGGGCACTGGAGCACTAGAAAGGTAGGAAGACAGAAGAAAAACTCGTTCACAAATCAGAAACACCACGAGGGAGAAGAAAGATGGGAGTGGGTGTTGTGGTTGTGGTTGCTCTCTCGCTCCCTCTCTCTCTCTCTGAAGGGAAGTAGAGGCGCTCCGGCCACGGCTCGTGGGGGGAGGGAGGGGGGAACGGGATGCCTCTTTTCGTATGTGTTTCACAGAGGATAGTTATGATGTTCAGGTGCTTCTGAGGAATGGGGGAGAAGAGAAGGTGTGTAGACAACAGCCAGCCACAACGTACATTCAACAGAGAAAAGGAAAACGACTGACACAAATGTACAGAAGAAAAAAAAGATGCAGCGAGATGAAGGCGGCTCGGTAAAACGCAATGGACGAACTCATCGGAGTTGTACACATCGCAGCAATCATAAAGCGCGAGTAAAGGTGGCAGTGGTGGTCACGCCGTGGCCATCGGTCTCGATGAGGCGGCAAAAAAAAAAAAGAAGGAGGGGGGGCCTTCGTGGGCAAACAAAAGAAGTGGTGGTGGGGAGGGCGGGGGAGGGGAGGAGGACGTACTCTAGAGTAGGCGGCGAGAGTAG
>NC_025867.1:300924-330375 GCF_000755165.1 Leishmania panamensis | reverse complement strand
AAAAGAAGGCGAGGGTGAGGCTACCCTTTGGATGCCTAAAAACAAAAGTGGTGGTGGTGGGAGGAGGGGCGAGGGGGGAGGAGGAGGAACTCTCAGTAATGGGCGCAGATACGAGCACAGCAGGGGAGAGGCAATAAAAAGTCGCACCCAGGCAAGCGAAAGGAGGCCCACTCCGGTGAGAAGTGTGGCGAAAGAGAGGGGGGAATCAAGCGCGGGGGGCGGCAATAGAGGCCGAGGAGCACAAAAGCGAACAGGCGGATAGTGAAGGGGGAGAAAGAGAGAGACGAGAGACGAGGATCAGTGGTGTGAATCAACACCAAGAATCTGCACCCCTACACGCGAGCGCCCACACGCGCACAGTTTATGTTGCCGAAAATGAAGACTGAAGAAGAAAAACGCCCCTGAATGAGGGGCGCCTGCGACTGCGAGAGCCTCGAAAAGGGGCAGAAAGGCCGATATACTCGACACAGGCGAAGAAGGCGGTGGAAGAAAAGAGAGGGAAAATGAAGTTGATGTGTGTACCGCGAGAAGCCGCTTCGTTCCTATCGAAAAGGCACACAAACACACCGACGGACGCCGAGGGAGGAAGAGGAGAAAAAGAGAGGAGGCGAATGTTTGTGGTGCGGTCACACGTGTCCTGTGAAGCGGGTACGTGAAAGGAGGCGTGTGTGTGTGTGTGTGCGCACAGGATGCAGGTGTGAGGGGTGACGAGAGTATCGGCGATGAGAATTACAGAAGCCGCAGTGGACTGACCAAAGCCAAGAGCCATAAGCGAAAAGAAAACAAAAAAGAGAGAGAGGGGGGAAGAGAGAAGAATGGCACGATAAACAGTACGGTCAAGAGGAGAGGGAAAGGAGGAGAGGGCGATGGCGATGGCAGCGGCAGCGGCGGTGGCCGTGGCGGCGCGGCTCAGAATAGGGAAAAGAATGAAGAAGAATGATGAAGAATAAAATGAAGACGGAGAGTAGCACACATCCACACACGCTCACCTAAAGAGAGAGACACCTGAAGAAGAGAGAGAAAGGGAACAGATCAGCGCGAGTTACCGTGTGAGGATTTCGTCTCTTCTTGGGTTGTCGTTGTGTGTGTGTGTGCCGATATGGGCGGTGTAGACGCACAGTCATACGCGTGTCGCACACGTAGGCAGTCGTCAATCAGAGATAAAAAGGAAGCCTCGTGTGATGCGAGAGGAACCACATCCATGCGGGTGTGTGTGTGTGGAGAGAGCGACTGCGCTACACAAAGTGGTGGAGTGTGGGTGGTGGCGCTCTTGAGGAGTGAAGCAAGCAGAGCTTGTAAGCCTGAGGAAGAGTTCCCACTTAGTCCACCGAAACCACTCGCCAGTACGCACAAGATGAGAGAGAAAGGGGGGAGAGAGACGACACAAAAAGAGAAAGTGAGGCTGCAGCCGCACCGAGACCACCAACGCACACGTACACACACACACACACACACAGGCACACAAACTGAAGCACCGAATAGCAGCTGCACTCTGCACAGATAGTCGCAGTACTGGTTGGGGCGATGCGGGATAAGGTGGACGCAGGAGAATGTGGTGGCTTGTGGAGAGCAGAAGAAGTGCGACGAGAAGCTCAAAGCAGCAGCGGCCAGAGTGTGAGAAGGGAAGGCGAGGGCGGGATGTTGCCGCAAAGAGTTCAAAGACGAGAATGACTGAGAGGTGCGCCGACCAAAGTGAAGAAGTCACGCGAGCGAGTGCGCGCGGGATAGGAGGGGCAGACGAGGGAGAGGGGAGAGGGGGGCTCCGCGGAAGCTGTTGGTGTGTCAACGCGCTCGCACACTTACCGGTGCCACGTCTGCGTTGTGTGTCTGGGCGTGTGTCTGAAAGACAAAAAAAAAAATTATCCCCTCGTCGTGAGTCCCCCTGGGTCGGGAAGTCTGCCTCTTACACTGCGATCTCACCTACTTCAATCAAACCGCGAGTGGCGGAAGGTATGCGCGAGTACAGCCTCTTTACGGTGGAGATGTATGCGTGTAGGGGGAGGGGCGTTGGTGTACCCGCCTATGATTCTCCTAAGCACAATAACAGTCAAGTCGTTCTTGTCGGAATGTGTGTACGACTGCCGGCTTCCTTCGCTCTTATGAGGTCCGAGAGAGAGAGTGGGAGGGAGGGAGAAGAAGAAGAGGAAGAAGAAGGCGATTATTCAGTTGGGGGGGCTCCGTCTCCGCTTTTCCAACCGGCAACCGCCCATGTCACCCGGCGTGCCGGACGTCCCCAGGCGAGGGGGGAGAAGAGGGGAGAGGAAGACGGACTTGTGTATTCCGCTCGCACAGAATTCGTGTGTCTCAATCCGGTGACTTCGATGCACGTGCGGGGCATCGCCCCTTCCCCCTCCCCCTCATGGCCCACCCGCTGGCTCACATCAGGGAGGGGGCTGACGCGAGCTCGCAGACACGGTAACAACACCAGCTAACGTCCTCCCCAGTATAAGCGGGAGGGAGGAGCGCGACCACGCCCGGCACGTTGTATGCCTGTGCGTCGCGGCCGGAGGCCAGCCGAGCGAAAATGGCGGAGTCCCTTCTGCAGGAGGGCAAAGCACGTTTGCAGCGAGGAGGAGAGGAGAGGAGAGGCGAGACTCGCCGTCCTTCACCGCTCCTGGGTACAGCTACGCCGTACCAGGCGTACTTGTGCGCATGGTTGGCAAGTCTTTATCGGGGGTATCCGCGTGGGTGTGTACGTGGGGGGAGGGGGGGTCGCGTTCTTTTTTTCAGTGCTCTCTTTTGCCCTTATGGGGTCTCTGCAGGCCTCACGGCGGGGCGTCTAAGCACTTCTGCAAAGACCGCTGCAACTTAGGTGCACAACTCCTGTCCAGCGCCTTCACGTGCCTTCACACACGAGCCTGCAACATCATGACACACTGCTGAGCCGTGCCGATGGGCGAAAGGTGCCGCAGGAGCATTGCTGTCGACCTCTGTAGCAGAGACTGCCGCAGGACTGACAACGCCAGTCCCCCTTAGACCAGGATGAAATCATGTCAGGCTGAATTTTATCCAGCGCTGGCAGCCCGCAACTCGTGCAAAGGGCGTCAGTGCACGAGTTGAGCGCGTGGCACGCGCATCGCCAAGAGCTGCCCTCCTGCAAGATGTGGTGATGCCACGGGGCACCGCAGTGCCGGCACGCGGCATCGCCATGGCGCATCAACAGCCGACGGCTGCGCTTCGTGTTGTCGGGGCAGGTTTCGTCCGAGGAAGGCGACGAGTGATTCTCGGCAACCACTTGATAGGAAGCAGTGTTCACGCCGCAGCAGAGGTCGCACATCCAGTTCGTGCAATACCTAAAGTCCCACGTCGGCGATGCGGCAGAAGAACGGGACGCGGCCCCGGCATCGTGAGCCGACAGAGGCAGTGGCTGGGACGCGCTATTCTCGACAGCGCTCCGCAGCAGCGCGCGCAACTTCTCTGGGGATTCTAAGGCACGCGGCAGACGACAGCGCAGGCAGCTGTACGCTGTCACAGAGTTCACGACGCCGCAGGCGCACCACCACGACACTATTGTGTTCACGATGGCCACGCGGCCGCCATGGAGAGGACTGTGGCATTGCAGACAGGTGATCTGCGTCGAGTTCGGGGTATAGCAGTTTTCGGGATCGAACGTGCGCTCAGGAAAGGTTAGAGGGGCAGCGAGGGAAGCATCGGGAGTGGCTGTATAGCCGCCTCCAGCAGCACCAGCGGCGCCGGCACATGAAAGGGAAAGTGAGTCCAGAGTCGCGTGGCAATCGGTCCCTCGTGTCGCATGTGCGCTTGTCCCACCGCCAAAGACCACTGCGTTTGACAAGACACGCGGGACATCACACGTGGGACAGCTCACCGTGACGGCGAACCGCTCACGGGCGCAATTGCGGCACAAAGCCATCTGCAGTGAGTTGATCTCCTTGCAAACCCCGCAGCGCCAGCGCGTCGTGCGGTTGCGGGTGACGATTATGTGTCCGATGGGACATGAATCGACTTCCGCGGCGATCGTCCTGCGCACGAAAGCCTGCGTATCAGCGGTAGCAGCAGCAGCAGTGCCAACGCCTGTGGTGCGTGTTACCCCGCAGCAGCGGCAATTTGCGGCAGCACGCGTGTTTGCCTCTCCGCAGCACTCACACTTCCAGAGGTCAGATCGAAGGCGCAGAGATGCGATGTACGACCACGTGTGGGCGTCGTGGCGTAGTGTGCGGCACACAGGGCAAATGGTGCAGGGGAAAGCGGCGAGGCGAGTCGAGCGGGACGCGCTTCCACCAACCTCATCGCTGCAGTCGGCCAGCACGATCGACCAGCACCCCGTGCAGACCCAACCGCCACCGTACAGCGCCGCCTGCGCCTCTGCCGTCTCCTCAGCTGTTTTTAGGCGTCGAATGGTGTGAGGGGTGAGGAGAGGCCGCTTCGGTGTTGACCCAGACGCGGAGGCGAGCAAGGGAGGCGCTGCATCGGGTACAGCGGCAGCACTCTCATTGGCGCTAACGCCAGCAGTGGCCGAGTCGGAGAGAGGAAAAATGGTCTTCCAGGCGAGACGAATGTCATGCCCGCCCTTTACCGCGGCCGCGTTGAACTCGAAGGCGTCGACTGGCCACGGCGGCAGCTGCTCGCTTGGCGTCGCAGACAACGAAGGTGCACCTTCTGAGGGGGTGAGGGGAAATAAGCCATGGTGATGGTGGCGGCTACCGTCCGACTGAGAGTCGACAGCGCCGTGGGGTTGCTCCAGCTTTGCAGCAGCACGAGATGGCCGAAACGGGGACATGCCACGCGGCAGTCGCTTCACAGTCCTCAAGGCACCAGCGTTACGCTCAAGCGTCGGTGAATGCAAAATGCGACACGCACTCTGCAATGCGCCCAGCGCTGGCGCATCGGATGAGGGACATACCCGACGCCAGCCTGATTGACGACAACGAATGTGCCCCCACCCGGCGAGCCCTACGTGGCATGCGGCTTGCATCAGGCGCCTCCAACACCTCAACACTGTCACTCGAAAAGGGAAATGTGAAATGCAGACATGCATAAGTGCGAGGCGTACAATGACATAGCGAAGGGATGAAGGGGGAAGAGGGGGCAGCAGCAGCAGCAGCGTGAGACAGGAAGGGTCAAGGGCAGCAGGCACGTACACACTCGGGTGCAGGCGCGGAGTCGACACACACCGAGAGAGTTCGTTGTGTGGGCTAGAGCGCTCCCGAGGGGTGGACTTCGAGGCTGCCACAGTCATCTAGTGCTGCCAGACTAGCGATGATGCGTGACTGCCTCACCCACTCATAATGTGAGTGAGACATTGCACAAACACACGCACACACGCGTCTGGAGAGAGAGAGAGACTTGGCGAGGAGCGGGTGAAGCAAGACTACCAGCGATGCAGAGCATGAGAAAATACAAGGCTGTAAGATGAAGAACAGCAAAAGCCGCGATGACGTCGGCAGAAGTGAAATGGGCAGAAGGGGGGAAAACAGCGGTGTGCCATGGAATCCTCGCTCATAACGCGCATACTCCAGCGCTCCTCAGCAGCGCTACTGCCTCCGTGACTTGGCCCTCGCACAAGAGCGCTTGCGCCTTGCGCTTCACCGACTTCTCGATGCGCCGCTCCTCGCGGAGAACGCTGTGTGGTCGGCGCGCGAAAGAGCACACAGCTTCGCTTGCATATGGTTCTCCACACCAGCGACAGACAACCTGACCGATACTGGGGCCGCGGCGCTGGTGCTGCGAGTGCAAGTGTGCGCGCACGCGTGGTGTCGACCCTCCGTGCAGCGGTGAGGGCGACATTACCAGTCTACTGTAACGACTGGGGCGCGCCTGGGCTCTACTCACTGCGCATGTGTCTACCGCAGCCTCTCCGTGCAGGTGCAGTAGCGAGCGGACAGGGACGTGGATTGGTGACACTAGAGGGCCAGCTGCACAGGACATCGTCGGCTGGGATGACTCAGATGAGAATCGTTGTACTGTGAAAAGTTTCTGCTCGCCAGGGCTGCTATCAATCTGGGTTACTCGGATAGGTTCACCTGTGGAGCTGCCGTCGACACAGTGGTGCGATGTGGTAAGAGGAGTTGCCACCAAGCGAGAGTCTGTGAGCTCCGTGGTAAGTGGTGGGTGCGGTAGCCCGTGCTCCGCCGTCACCCCAGAGTCTACATGGAGGGCGGCATGTCCGTCATGAACGTTTCCGCCCTTCACCTCGTGCGCTCCGGTGAATCCGCTCGAGTCTGCCGCCACTGCACCCAGACGCGGTGGGAACAGTGGCACGGCCACAGCAGGGACGGCGCTGGTGGTGGGGGCTTCCTCATGAAAGTCGGCAGATGCCACTTCTGCGCCGGAACCACTCGAATACTCCTCCACCACGCCAGCGACGCGCTCATCCATGAGAACAAGGCCGGGGCCAGAGCTCGTGTCGCCACTGCCGCCAACTGCGTCGCCTTCGTGCCGCGGCATCAGCAGCAGCTCAGACACCCGCAACGGCGACACCAAGCTGCCACACGACTCCCGCGAGGTCACGATGGCGAGAGAGGTCGCGGCTGCAATGGCGGTCGGCGTCGCAACCGCTTCTCCACCAGAGCCCGCAACACAAGTGGTACTGCTGCAGCTGCAGCTGCCAGAGTGAGGGCCAGCGCATCCAGCAGCCGTCGATTCTGCACAACCCACCGACAAGCCAAACAACGGTGGCGCCACTGTTTGTGACCGCACCGGAACGGTGGCGCTCTTCGTGTGCGTCAGATGATCCAGGTATGCCGCGTCGGACATGGTGATGATACCTCCGCCATCGCCGTTGACGCTCTCGTCTACACGCTGACAGAGGTCCAGTGGGCCGCTACCCTCCGACAGTGGGGTGCAACGGTGGCGATTCCACCACCGCTGCACCCGCAAGTACCGATCCGGCAGCGTCTGCGAGGCGGGGAGCCGAGCGGCGCGCGGGAAAAGACTGCCCAGAGTGGTACAAGCTGTCACTTCAGTCCCCGCGTTGGCCGCGCTGTGGAATGAAGCTGGCAAGTGCAAGAAGGCGCCAAGCCACGGCCTCTTCTCCTCCGACAACGCATGTCGCTCCCCCTCAGACACGGGAAGAGCAACAACTCTCATCGGCTCCAGGCTCAATGATGTTCGCCTCGGCATGACTGCCAGCTGCCCTGTCGTCACTAACGAGTCCTCGCTGCCTCCATCGCTGTCATCATTACAGCCACCAACGCTGCCGTTGGAGTCGACCAGTGAGGTGGCAGCTGCGTCATTCAGCCCTAGCGGCGCCTTCGTGGAGCCTCTCGACTTAGCCGGTGTACCACCGGAGAGCGCGCCGAGAGACTCAGACCTCGTGCGCGCCACTTCGGTCACTGCGCTTTGCGAGGTTTGCCTAGCTACAGAGCCGTGGGGTGCCACCAGCACAGGGGTGTCTGCTCGAGAAACATGATTGGTCGGGGGGATGTTCACGGAATAGTTGAGCGGGGTGATGGGCAGCGCGCCACCCGCAGCACTCACGACGTCTGCCCTGGCATCAGCGCCGTCGGTGAGGTACGCATCTGACAAGGTATAGCCACTCACGATGAGCGTGTCGGCGGTGGCCGGCGTGTCCTCGCGGGACCTCGCAAGGCGGCCACCTTCGCCGTGCACCCCTGGTGATGCGCGGCGGAGGTGTGCGTCACGGCCGCACTGAAACGCCGTCGCTGCGGCAGCGAGCAGCTGCGAGGCGGAGATGTCTGATAAATGAACGAAAGCGGTGAAGGTGTTTTGATTGGACGGCATCGGCGGTTCGTACCATGTCGGGGGGGGACTAACAGCGCTGTCGGCAAAGGCCCGCACGCAAGCCCGAGAACGCGGGCTGCTCTGCTCCGATAGCGGCAAGGGACCAAAGTTGCAAGGCGTGCTGCAAACGTCGTGCGACTCGTGCGGGGGCAGTTGCACGCTTGCCGAGGGCAGAGCCACTGATCGGCGGCAATGGTGACTCTTCGGCAACCGCGGACGATGCCTATCGGCAATGCGACTGTCACTGTTGCTGCAGCTCCCTGCGTCGTTCTCGCTGGCCTCGCCTTCATCGCCTTCCTCCTCGCGGCCATTCTCATCGTCTTCGTCGCCGCGCCGCCATGTCCGCGATGTCGTCATGCTCCACACCGGTGCCCCGCTGCTCTCCCACCAGAGAAGGGTCTCATCGCCGTCATCTCGGGTATATTTACCGGCCGCGCCACTAAGCGGGAAACCGTGGCACCACTGCGCACCATGATCGCCGCTGTCCTCAGCGTTATCCCCGTTCACCACAGCGTCAATATACTCCCCCTCGTCCCCCAGAGCGTAGTAGCGCGGCGGCGTGTCATCTTTATCTCTGCTGCTCCCGGCAAAGCCGAAGTTCGACGACGCCCCCCTACCACTGGTCTGCAGACTTACCTCCTGCCATCGCACGCTATTCAGGCTGTCAGAGTTCGCGCGCCACAGACGTTGCGACAAGTGTGGCAACGCCGCCAACATCGGAGGCGGCGGTGGCTGACAGGAATACGCACTGGGCTGGTGTGCAAGAGGGGGCGTTCCTTGCGAGGTCAGCCCCCGCCGACCCCACGGGGTAGACTGGAATCCACCGGCGGCGCCACCCATGTCATCCCGGGCGGTGTTCCACGAAAGTGGTGAGGTAGGCTTCGGCGTCGGGGTCAATCGCTCGCGCCATTGCGGCATAAGTCGCGTTTTCGAGGACAAGAACGATGTATTGCGGGTCGGCGCTTGCTGAGAGTACCGGCGCGGCGGCTGACAGCTGTTGCTGCGAACCAGTGCCGCTCCCCTTGCTCTGCTGCCTCCAGGAGGTGCGGTCGCAATGGTATTGAAGGAGGTGGAGTCGCTTCGAGAGGGAAGGACTGGTGGGGATAAAAACCGTCGGTGTAGGGGGCTGCCAGTGAACCCCACGAACCGTTTCAGGCGACTATCCCCAGACCTGTGCAATGGACAGTGCACAGCGCCACCACCTTGCGTGTGACTCAGAACGAACTCGTCGATGCCTTTCTCCCCCTTCGCTACGTTCTCTGCGGATGCCGCCGTCTCCAGCCGCGAGTCGATCGTGCTGTACGACCGTGGCGAGGAAGGGCTGCTGTGCACCCACGCAATAGCGCCAATTGGAGCTGCCGCGCTCGTGCTCGGCGCGAAGGAGCTGCTCGTCGTGAATCGCGGTTGAGCGTAGTACGGCCGGTCGGTATGAGCCGGCAGCAGGCCAGTCCTAGCACTTGTGGTAACCACAGTAGTGTGCGTTGTCGTGAACCCCGTGGTAGATATCCGGCGAGGCAGTACATCGATGCGTTGCCACCGGGGCTTGTGCTGAGCAAGCGTCTGAGGGCTTCTTTGCGCCGTATACCCCTCCGCCGCACCACCTTCTTCATTGCCTCGATCCTCCTCATCAGCGTCGACGGTCGTGGTTGTTGTTGACTCCATCTCCTCGTTGTATTCCGTCGTGCCAAGAATCGGGAGCTGCTCCTGCCCCCCCACCAAGCCCCTGCCACTTCTATCCTCGCAGTCTACGATGGCGAGGATACTCTCCGACCGCAGCTGTGTAGTTGGCATGCTGGCGTCGCCTCGTCGGCTCTCCTGTCGCGACGACCACTGCGCTGCGAAGGCGAGTGAAGTCGTAGTCAGAGCGCGCAAGTCAGCAGGGAGTCCACGCGGGGGCAGCGGTGCTCTGGGCGCGGGGCACTCTTTCTCCTCTCCCTCTGCTCGTACCTCTCGCGGACGCTGTAGCTCCTGTGGTGGTGCTGCTGCACGACTAGCAGCGGTATCACCTGCAGCATGAGTAAATGCGGGCGGTAATGCAGGCCAAACCGCCCCGTGTGCACCTTCATGGATGGTGGACTGACCGAAGACAGAGAGCGACTGGGACACGGCGTCACTGGACTTGTCGCCCTCCGGCGAGGGAGAAAAGAGTGGAGGTGGCCCACGCTGACGCGTCAGGACGGAGCGGCGCCGCACCGGTAACACGACAGCGTCACCGGCGCGAGAGCGGCGTGAATGGATGGGGTTGTCTGCCTCCTGATCGCCAACGAAGGTGCCCTGATGACAGGGGGACGATGTTTCGCCTGTTGCCATCTCAGCTGTCGTGGCAGCTGGAAGGCGAGCGAACTGAATGGCACTACTCGCAGGCACTGCTGCAGCTGTCCGCTCACCACCGCCAACGCCGATTGAATTTTCCGGTGCGGAGGTAGCCTGCAGAATCTCTGCCGATACATCGGGGCTCCCGTCTCCTCCATGATGACCTCCGCCCGCGCCAATGCCACTCGCGGGGTCGCCTGTGCGTGCGCCCATTCGATTCCACGCCGCGATGATAACAGACTGGCTCACAGAGCAGCGGCCTTTCACGCGCGCACCAGCAGCAGTAGCAGCGGCTGCCAAAGATGGGTGCGCCGCCGCCACCGCGGCAGCTGAATCGTCATACCCTGCCGCTGCGACGGCTTTAAGAGGCGAGACAGAAGGCGACTGTGGCGACACTCGCGCCGTTGTGTCCGTTACAGTAGTGGTGGAGAATACACCGGTGCCGAGGATGCCAGGCACCTTCCGACGCAGCGGTTGTTGATGAGAGTAGTACATGAGCAACGGCGATGCGTCGACTGCGGCACAGTCGCCGTTGTTGCCGTTATCGTGACCGTAGTCAAAGAACAGACTTGTGCTGTTGGTGGGCGTCGTCGGGGTTCCCGGCGAGGCGGCCCCTCGTGTGCCCCATACCGCCTCTGCGAAAGAGTCCGTCGGCGGTGGCGGCAGAATCGGTGCAGAGTTGGTGTCCGTCGGCGCCGTCGAGTCGCTCTCCTCGCTGTTCTGGCACGCCACTTGAGTTTCTGACACCAGGTTGAGAGAATGTGATGCTCCTTCGGAGTCTCGCAGATCTCGCTGCGGTGATGCGCCACACTCCACCCTACTCGGCCCCGGTTCCGACATGTCTTCCGCAGCGCGAGGGCCCTTTGATCCACTCGTGTGGCTGCGCACATTGTCCACTGTCGGGTGCGTTGCTGTACGTCCATCCGGACACCCCTCAGCAGCCGGGGACTGAAACACGGAAGGCCTCTGCGCCGTCATCGAGGAGGTTGGCAGCGTCGGTGCAGCGCAGGTGGGGAAAGGCAACGATGCTTTAGAGGGCCTCGGTTGTGTGTCCAGCGGTACAGGCGCGCTTGACGGCGGCAGACCAGTGACACGTGGCGCAAGTGAGTCGCGCTTCCCCGAAGCCGTTGCAGCGCGGTCTTCGCTGCAGTGCGAATCCTCCTCAGCCGCTAACTTTGCTTCAACGCCACAGGCATTACCTCCTCCTTCACTCGCTACGCAGCGAGACGGTGACTTCGATAACTCTGCACGAGAGCCGGACCGCGATACGAGCTTGCGAAACAAGGTACTGCGCGACTGCCGGCGCCCCAAGCAGCCACTGCCTCCGCTGCTGCCGTCGCTGGTGCTTTCAGTCTTGGATTTGCGGTCAGACTTATCCCTGATCCTGCCGCAGCTAACGACACCCTCGTCGAGTGACTCGTCTGGCCACTGAGGCCCAGCGGTGCTCTTCGTCATTTGCAGACTCTGCGACACCTTGGTAAAGCGTGCTGCTCTACCAACGGGCAGCGGCAGCAGTGACGCCGCAGTCGACGGTGAGCATGACAAGATCGACGACTCAGGCAACACCTCATCATTCAGGATCGAAGTCGACCGAGAAATGGCGCGGTCGACTTGTAAAGAAGTGTAGGAAGTGATATAGTGCTCGTCCATGTCAACCTCTGTGTCGCTGCCGCGCGTCACAGACAAGGCCTCTCGTGTGTGACCGCCGGCTGCAAGTGGCACCGTCCCTACCTCGGTGGCAGCGAAGTAGGTGCCTTCCAGAGACAGCGGAGTTGTGAGCGACAGCGGCACTGTAGAACCGGTCGCCGTCTGCAGTATCGAAGATGAGCGTGCACCATGCACATCCGCCACCGAACCTCTCTGAGCAGTGCAACCGTTGACGTTGTCGCCGTCCCCGTGAGCTTGGCAAGCACGTGAGACCCCGATCTCGGCAAAGCCTTCGACTTTGCGCTGCTGCGGGCGATGACGTTGCGGCGGTGACAACTCTGCATTACATGACCTTTCCCTTCCCCGTGAGCCTCTTAGCAGGTGTCCCCCTTCGCTTGAAGAGTGCTGAGACTCCGTGGCGGCAGTCGCAGTTGCACACGCCGGTGAAGAATCTACGTTCTGGGCAGGCAGCGATGAGAGAGCATGCCGACCGTGCTGGTGCGTTGAGGGGACGGGGTTGATGAAGCGGCTGCCCTGTGTTACGGACGACGCCGCAATGGCCCCTGTCACGGCGTCCCTGTGCTGCCTGCCAGTCGGGGAGGCACTTATTACCAAGGGGGAAAGAGTCGTGACATGAGGACTGGTCACACCAGTAGTAACAGCAGTGCTCGTTGTGGCTGGTGAGTGCTTACCCGAAGATAAGCACTCACCAGCCGGCCTGCTCCTCACCTGGGAGTCGCGGTTGCGCTGACGGCGGCTGCGGCCACCGACGGCAGGGTGCGACAGCGAGCTGCTGTTGCTGCTGGTGTTTCCCATAAGCGAGGGAGAGAGTGGCGCCGGCTCTAGCGCAAATAGGGGAAAGGGAGAGAGGAAAGGAAATGTGAGGGAAGGACGAAAGCTCACCGCCAAATTCCCGTGCTGTGTTGGGTGGCAGCCTCGCCAACTTGCTCCTCTCTCTCTCTTACCGTGAGGGTGTGTGTGTGGGGGGGGAGAGGGGGGAAGGAAGAGGCAGGCTCTATTGAATGAGCACTCCCTATATCTGCCTCTGTGGGTAAACCGGTGGGTGAGGGAGTGGGTGCGGTCGGTGGGAACAAATGGTGCTGTCAGTGAACCAACACGCGTCTGCACAGTGTAGGCGTGTTCGCTGGTTGCTGTCACATACGAAGGTGGATGCGCGCTGTAGAGGAGGCACATATGTGCGCGAGAGAAATAGAGAGAAGGAAAGAGCGTGAAGGAGGAACTGAAGACACGGAGCCGGTCGCGCGCGCGCGCCCACGTACATGTGTAAGCAGAGACGCATGCCTTCGACAAGACAGGGGGGGGAAGGTAGAGGCACGGCGCATGGGCGCGTATGTATCGGTGCCACACCAGTGTAGCCGCACCAGCACAAACGCATCCACCGCTCACAAAGCGACGAGGGGGGGCACACACATCAAAAAAAAAAACGCCAGCGAAGGAGAAGGCCGCAAAAAAGGGCGGCGGCACTCCTCCTTTCACATGCGCTCTTCTGATTCGCGAGCCCCGCACACACCGCCCTCCCGCTACCACCGTCATTGCCTTCCCTCGCCCCATCCTCGCAACTTCTCCCACCGCTCTCCAAAAACCTCCAGTTGCCCTCCACACACCGAGAGCCGCGTTTGCTGCTTGAGGGCATACCTTGAGTGGCTACGTGTGGCGACGGTGGTGTTAGTGGGGGAGAGAAGGGTGGGGGGAGGCTAAAGGGGGAGTGTGAACGTAAAAAAGCGGAAGGAAAGGGGCCATCGCCATCACCGCACTGCGTTGCTGGGCGCAGCGCTTAATTTGCCACGGCCTCGTCGGCCGTGACTCGCCAAACAAACAAACAAAAAAGAACGCAAAACGTGCCGAGTCGCGTGTCTCTCTCGGCGGTTGGGCAGTTGGTCCCCCTTACGCGAAGCACCTCCACCCGGTCGACCAAACGCTACACCGACGCGCCCACACGCACGCGCAGGCAACAACTCCGCCAGCGATGAAACCCACCGCCGCCCGCTCCGTCACTGTGTACGTCGCTTCTCACCCTGTTCATGTACACTTGTGGGTGGCATTTTTTCGGCCATGGCCATGGCAGCTTAGCTGCGTGCCTGCGGACCCGCTCGCCTTCATCGGCAACGCAAGGGGCGAAGCTGTGAGAGAGAACAGAGAAGCGGTGCTTACTTCTCTATATGTGGAAGATGCGGCGAGATGCGCCGCGCTAGGGCGGCTGCCTCCTGCACCAAGGCCTTTCGTTGCTGCTTGAGCGCTTCGCTCTGACGCACCGGCACGCCATCCAGGCTGCAGATCCACTGTGTCAGAAGCTCATCCGCGATAGCGGCGAGACGGTACACCTTTGCCTGTGCCTCAGCCACGACGCCATGGTCACTAACATCATCATGATTACCGTCACTATGGGCATTGCTCGAATCATGACCACGCTCCTCACCACCTTCGCTACCCTCGTGCTTGACGAGGCCGCCCTGAGGAGCGTGCCTTCGCCGCACCTCCACCAGCTCCGCGGCGGCTGTTTCGAGGTTGGTGAGCGCGGCCAAGAGGGGCGTCTCCTTTTGCGTTTTGATTCGATGGACGTAGGAGAAAAAAGCGCGCTCGGCCGGGTCGGCAAACTCAATGTCGTCGTCACCCTTCTCAGCCCCACGCCGCACCTGAGCAGCCTTCGCCCCCTTCACGCCCCCCGACTGACCGGCTGCGCAGCCGCTGCTGGTTCCTGCACCATGTGACAGCGTCTGCGAGGCAGAGCTCCGGCGCCCATACCTCTCGCAGCTCTCCCCGCGGTGTACAATGTGATAAGCGAGAACAGTTCCGGTGACGGTGAGCACGAGTCCCGATACTGCGGAAATGTAGATGTAATGCGCTGGGTACTTGGTGAGTTGGCGACAAGCCTTATGCGAGATGGTCGAGATCAGCCGCCATTGTGGGGACGCAGCGATGGACGAAGATGAGAACAGCAGTGGCGATGGCGACGCAGCCGCGTTCGCGCTTGTGCTGGCCTCTGGTGCGAGGGTGGCCGATGATCTCCACGATGCCCACATAGACCTCTTCAACGGTACGAGCAGCAAACGGAGAAAAAATGGCCCTCTCTGTCTTCGGTCGTGTGTTGTGAAAGGGGGGGATGAAAGAAGGAGGGGGTCAATCAGCAATGAAGCGCTGCTGAGACACGCCGTCCGGCATGATGGCAGGGATTTGGAGAACACGAAACACTTACGTAGGTGCGCGAACACACAAACAAACATACAAGCCAGGCGCACGTGATGTGGTGTGGCAAACTCGCAGGAGGATACGACAGAGAAGGAGGGAAAGTGTGTGTGAAGAAATTGGCAGAATGGCACACCACACGTGGGGGGTAAGCCAAAGGTGAGCCCTAAAGGACGACATGGAAAGAGAGGAGAGAGGTGCGCTGGCATTCCATACTCGACAGAAAAAGGGGGGGTTATTTGGTGATGGCGGTGGCGTACGGCTGCCTGTGCCCACAGAAAGAGAGACGTGCATCAACGTTGCCTCTCCACCACCTACCACGACCACCATGGTAGGGTCATGGTAGGTGAAACCCACAGGGAGAGAGAGCGAGAGAGAGACGCACCAGCACGTGAGCAGACATACGTATCCATCCGGAAAATGAGGAAGTGTGGAGGAAGCACCGGTGATGGCCCTCTCCTCTCACCAGCACCGCCTACTCGGAGGCCTGCTCCGCCTCCTCAAGCAGCAAGTACAGACGCACGAAGGGAAGCATTGTGCCCATCTCACCTACCTTGCGCCGCACCACAGCCCAGTCCGCGTCGGTGCGCAGCTGCACAGCACATTGGGTGCGCGACTCCACGTAGTACAGTCCCCACTTGCGCGGCGAGGAATGGGAAGGTGGCATAAGAGAAGCCAACGCCTGCAACTCCCGTGAGTCTGCCGTCGCGTTGTCGTCGGTGAAGGAGATGCTGCGGCTAAAACGGTGGCTAGTGCGCGCCTCGTCTGACAAGGACACATCCACCCCAGTCCGCTCATTCACGTCCGCATTGCGAGGGGGTGCGACCCAGTCTCCAAAAGCCTCCGCAAACGTGCAGCTCGGAGAAGGTGACGGCGCGCTGTTGTGACGTTCAAGAAGCACCCGACGCAGCGCCAAGTCACTGACCATCAGGGACACCCACAGACGCCACAGGAGTCCAACAAAGCGAGTGCGCTGCCTCAGTGGTCGGAGAGCGAGAGACAGAGGAAGACGGATGTGCTGGAGCGGTGCTGTGCATTGGTGCTGCTGCTGCGATTTCTCCAGCCCCAGGCCTGGGCTGCTCAGCATCAGCGCTGATGGAGAACCCAGAGGCGGAGCTGATAGACTTGATGGTACCCGCACCCTCCACGTCGCCCCCACGACAGCGGCGATCTCCTGCTCCAGAGCCACAGCTGCCTGGCCTTGTGCGCGAGCCTGGTCACACAGGAAACCCTGCGACACACAGCCATCAGCATTGGCCAAGGCACTCGTGGAGACGGGGAGTACCCCTGCATTCACTAAGGTCGAGGTAGATTCAGCTGAAGAGAAGTGAGTCAATGGCGTGCGCACTTTCGCCGTGGTGTTCTCGGAAAGTGCCGCCAGCGCCAGGTACGAAGGGCAAGGAGGTGTCGCCACCTTCTCGACTGGTGCCCCGCTCAAGTGTAACGAGGCCGCGAGCCCGCCAAGGCGCGCAGTGGCACTGCCTCCACCCTTGTTGCTATCGGTACTGCGGCTCGACGATGTGACTGCGCCCCGCGCGGTCGTATAGTGCTGACGGCTGGCGATAGAACGGCAAACCAAGTGAAAAGCATCTGCTCGTGCCGATGAGGGCCCTTCGGGTGAGGCAATGGTATCCGTTGCCGGTGCATGCCTCTGCTGTTTCCCTGGTGTAGCCGTGAAGTCTAGAGTCTCTCCAGCGTCCGGGGGTAAAGACACCAGCGACGTGGATGGAGGGGGGACCGGAAGTGGCGATGGCGAGGCAGCGGCAGCGCCGAAGTCACCGGCCTCCTGACACGTGACACAGTAGCCCCCACCGACAAGGGATCCCTTGCCTTGGCCGAAGCCGTTGCTGATACTGCCACTCTCGGTCGCCGTATCGTTGCCGCCCTCGCAAAGCCTCGGTATTGCGGACAACCTCAGCGCCTCCACGGTAAGCATTCGCGTCGCCAGCCCACTGCTGTCTTGCTTTATGATGTGATGCCCGCTAGCGGGCACCAGTGTTGCGGAGAAGGGAGCCGTCACAGCGGAGTCCAGAGCGCGCAAGGCCGCTTCCGCCGACACGACACGATAACCGCCTGGAAATGCGCCTACCACCTCCACTGCTACAGGGCACACGTATTCGAAGTAGCGCCGCCCCGTCTCTGCGTCCAGCTGCACCGTGTACGTGTACGACATGTCGTCCTCCTCGTCGTCATCGCTCTCCGTCTTCATTTCTGCCGCACGGGCTTCTGCCCCGGCGTAGCCGGTATCCGTCGAGGAGGGGACGTCATCAAATGAGTGAGACACCACCCCTGCTGTCGAGGACAGCGCACTGTCAGAGCTGCTGTCGGCGCTGCTGTCGTCGTCTTCTGAGCTGCCGCCCACGTCTTTCCGCTCTCCGCCCTTGGTGTGGTGCAGGTGGCTCGAATCAAGGGCGCTGTGGTTAGCAGAGCAGTGCGATGCCGACGTGGTGGAGGAGAGAGTCGAGGCGGAGCTGGCAGAGGCCGAGCCTGTCTCACCTCTTCCGTCACTCGCCTCTGCCGCCGCCTTTGCCGACGCGACCACGAAACTCGGCACACTCAAAGACTCCCATGCGCTCTCGTCGTCGCGTGCGTGTTCATCTCTGCTACCACTGTCCAAGTTGGTAAGCTTCGGTGGCATGAGAGATCCCTGCAGCGAGGATGCCCACTGCTCTTGAAAACGAGCATTGCCAGAGCCATGCAGCGAGCCAGCCATACCACCACCCAACTTACGCTCGCTACGCGCGAGTCTCCGACTTGCTACGCGCTGCCACACACCCGTTAGTGATGCCGCAGCAATGAAAGACTCCTTTGGAGTTTGCTGAGGTACGTCGAGGGTATCGGCTCGAGACACCGACGCTAACGACACCCACGACGGCGCCAGCGACGTCGAGGTCGAAGACGTAACGGATGAAAAGGCGGTGCGAGACGACGACGCCTCTATCTCTTCGTCCTCGGATGTCGTCCCCGTCGTGTCATCCCGGTCAGAAGGCGGCGCACTCCAGCGCCACCGCACTTCCTCCCGTACTTTTTCTGGCGCGGGGAGCCCCAGTTGTCCACGTGCTGCTGCGTCTGCCTCCTCCTCCGCCGAGGACGTCTCCCAGAGACCCGGCACGTCACGTGAGTCGTGCGGCGGCCGCCACGGGGGAGCGACACGCACCCGTGTAGGAGCCTTGCCGTGGCGAAAGGCGGCACGCTGATACTCCACGGCGACCGCTAGCGACGCGGCCTCGCGGACACGACGCGCAGCGGGGGTCGCAGCGAGCCAGTCCTTGCGCTCACCCCCACCGTCCGTTAGCGTCTCAGTCCCGGGAACAGCCGCCGCTGGCATCTCCACAGGACGGGCATGAGCAGCAGAAAAAGCCTGAAGCGCCAACTCCTCCATCTCGGCCTGTCGCGCCGTGGCATCGAGTGAAAACAGAATCGGCAAGTCATGAGAGAATGGGACCGACGGCGGCGGTGGAAACACCCCTTCCTTCGGCGAGAGCAGTCCAGCATGCGCGCCCTTGGCAAAGGTTTTCGCCTCCAGTAGAGGCAGCTGCGTCGCCGCGCGTGCGGGGGATGTCGCCAGGGCGGCATCTCTCGGGAAGTGCTCTCCGCTCTCAGCCGAGCCATTTGCAGCCCTCGTGCGCTCGTTAGCGTCGATGCCGATCTCGTGTGGCACCTCTGGAAAGCCATCCACAGTGACGCTGGAGTGGTACGTGGTGGTGCAGCCTGCGTCCAATGGCGCCGCTCCAAGTCGAGAAGCGAAGGCCTCGTCATACAACGCCTTCAGCTTTGCACAGGCTGCGGTCTTGGCCGCCTCCTGCGCTGCATGGTGGGCTCGCTGCGCACCCAACTTCCGCTGACGCCGCTGATAGTGGGCAAGCAGCTTCCTCCGCAGGAGGGCCTCCAACTCAGTGGCGGAGTAGCCCTCGCAGCGGCCAGGAGAACGCGCTTTGGGGGTAGGCAGCGCTACCCCGCTCGCCGATGGCGTCGCTGCAGTGTTCGTTTGTGCGGCACTGACCGGCCGCAGGCGCGCCTCACTAGCAGCATTGTTCACTGTGGGCTCACGACCGGAGGATGAGAACAACCGCGGGCGCAAGGCAGAAGTAACTGCGCCTACCATCGTTCCCACTGCCCGCTGCTTGTCCGCGCCTCCGCTCGGTTGCAGCGACGGCGACGGAGACGTGGGATCGCTGGCATCCGGTGCCGTCTGCGACTTGCCTGCGCGCGAGGCTGGCAGCGCTGGCGTCCCTGTCAGTACTGTCGTGGACAAGGCAGCCAGCGACACACTTCCGCGGCGCGGGGCGGCTGGGGTGGATGACGACTGCTCACTCCCAGCAGTGACCCCACCTGAGACGCGGCGCTGCCACACTGACGGTATGCTCTCCGCCTCGGTCCTCCCCACTGTGGCGGAGGTGCCTCTCTGGAACGGGGATTGTGAGCTAAGAGGGCTGCTGTTGCCTCCCCTGGTTCTCGCAGTGGGGCTGATTGTTGTCACCTCGACACATGAAGTTGGGCGAAAGACGACCCCGGCGTAGTTTACCGGCAGCAGGGGATCCGAGAACATCCGTATGCTGTCCGTACCACTTCCTGGATCAGCGAGCTCACCTCCACCCCACTGACACCGTTGCGGCTGAGCCGGATTGTGCGGTGGCCGCAGCAGCGGTGACGGCGGTGTCGCTGACAGGCGCGGCTGCTGCTGGTACGGCGCAGTGTGCGAATTCTTCGACGCAGCAGCAGCATCCTCTGCCCACTCCTGGGCATTGCCAGCTGCTGTGTTGCCGGTGGCAGAGTTTACCACGCCGTCATCGACGATTGCAGACACAGAGCTTCGATTCGCGCGCTCAACAAGCATAACGTTGTCACAGCCGGCGGAGAGCGGAATGGCGGAGAAGACCTCGGCATTCTTGAGCCACGGAATGTTCTCCATCAGCTCCATCATCTCACTGCATGTCTGCGTGCCGATGGGATGGTCCAGCGCATCCTCCTCCTCGTAGCGGCTGCACTCGACGCGTGGCGTGTCAGCTGCCCACAGGGATAATGAAGCTGAGGCTGACCGCCGTGCGACCTGTTCCCCTAGTGGAGACCTCACTGGTCCCTTGTCTTCGACCGTACGCTGCTTTCTAGTCGTGCCTCTGACGTTCACGGAAGATTCGCGGATGCTGGTGAGTCCGTCGTAGAGCTGCTCCAGCGGGAACGGTGCTGCAGGAAGCAGATGCAGAGCCGTGCAGTCAGCAAGCTCAAGAGACGGTGGCGAGGTGACGACAGCACCACCGCCGCTCTCCTTGCACAGTGGAAACACCTCTGCCCGTCCGCGCCCGGCGAGGTCCAGTGAAAATAGCGTGACCTGTCCGTTGGCGCTGTTGCTTCGCACGCCGGCCACCACGCTAGAACGAGAGAGCGTCAAGGAGGGCGTCAATCTTGGCGATGACACAGGCAGCATCGCCGGCGAATGCTCCTCTCTTTCACCCCTCTCTTTTGCCGCTGCACGGCTGCCAAGACGTTCGCGCTGCGCGGGCGGCATACCTTGGAGTGTTTCCGTAACAGACGCCTTCACGAGAACAGCGAGGGTGGAGTGCGCGTCAGTGACATCCTTAGCCACGCCGTCCCTCTTCGCGCGGCTGCAGCGACTCCTGGAAGTTGTAGAGGAAACGAGAGATGCTCCTTGCTGCCGGTGCGGGGGTGGCGTTGCTGGTGGCTGCTGTTGCTGCTGCATAGTATTGAACGCGGCCGCGACGAGGGTGCCTGCCCACAGAGCGTGCTGCTCACTTGCTAAAGGACCTAAGCGGTTGAGCGACGCTTGCGACGTGGTTGGCGCTATTTCCCCAGCTGCGGCAGCGGATGATGACCCGCGCTGCGAAGGGGTGGAGACGGTGCCGCAGGCTAGTACACCGGTGTGTCGGGGGCGGTGCAGCGGTGTCGGCGTCACCGAGGTGGCCAGGAGACCTGCGCTCGAGCCGCACCGTGACGTGCCGCCGGCGCCGAACACGCCAGTTAGCAGCTCTTCAGCTGAGGGGCGCTCTGCTGGGTCAACCCGCAGCATCTGACTAACCATACTCACGACAAGGGAGTGCAGCAGCTGCTCAGAGCGGAGAAAGGAAGGGCCGTAGAGCGTCTCCAGCACGGCCAGCTGAGGCTCTGCGAAGGCATGCGGCGTGCTCAGTGCGGCAGTGTCATAGGTGCCTTCCGTGATGACGTAGATCTGCGCTAGCACGTTGTCAGAGGTGAAGGGTAGCTTCAGGCAGTAGAGTTCATACAGGATCACACCAAGTGCCCAGATGTCGGCACCGAAGGAGTAGGGGTCACCCAGGCAGAGCTCAGGGCAGAGGTAAAACGGGGTCCCCACAAACGTCGTCGTAAAGGGCTCCGCGGGTTGCAGCAACTTCGACACGCCAAAATCACCGATCTTAACGATGCCGTCGCGCTTTGAGACGTATATGTTGGACGGCTTGATGTCGCGGTGGACGATGCACAGCGCATGCAAGTAGGCTAAAGCATCGAGGCACTGCTTTGCAATGTCTGTGATTAGGAAGGATTCAAGCCACAGCTGATTCGGCAGAGGCGGGAGCTGGGGTTCACACGGGTCAGAGGCGCGGCCAGCAGCGGCAACCTCAGCATTACCACTTAAGCTGGCGAGGTACGGCGGGCTCGTGCCGGCAGAGCCGACGGTAGCATTGCTGGCGGTCGTAATGGGTTTTCGGATGCTGCTGCAGCTACCACAACGCACCACACCAGCTGCCTCCAATTCGGTGGCCCCAAGCGGGGTAGCGGGCATCGCTGCCTCCGGTGCGTCAGACATCCACGTCTGGCCGGAGGAAGTGCCAAGGCCGTCCCACCGCATCGCGGTTACCTTCACTGTTGTGGAACACGTCGATGCCGGTGGATGCGGGGCGGAGCGGAGAGTCGCTGCGAGGCGCTGGCGGTGTCGTCGGCTGCGACTCGCCCAGTCCTCCCCACTCGCTGCCGCTTGATCGACGCCTGTAGCAGCGTTGTCTGATACAGCAGCGGACGATCCATGCAGCTTGTGCACTCCGGTGGTCGTCTCCTCTGTCCTCAACGTTATGCATTGGTGCACACTGCCGGTGCCGCTCAGTCCTTGGCCGCTGTACTGCCGCAGCAGGGAAGCAAGGTCGCCGCCATCCATGTACTCCGTCACAAGACAGAGCCACTGCGATCGAAAGGCCTCCCCAGCTGCGGCGATGTCGTCGCCATGAGGCTGTGAAACGAGCGTGGTGCTTCCCTTCCGTGGCTGCACTGACTCATCCTCATCGTGCAGAAACGAGTCGTAGTAGGTGATTATGTTAGGGTGCCCAATATTCCTCAGCAGCGACACCTCTGACATCGCCATGAGCACCTCCTCATCGGAAAAGTTGTTGAGCGAGACGGTCTTGACAGCCACCTGCTGCTCATACATAATGCTGGTCGGCTCCGTGTCAACGCAGAGGTACACTGTGCCAAAGCCGCCCTGACCGATCACGCGGATCGGTCGGTAACGCGGCCAGCAAGGCAGGTCATCCATCACACAAGGTAGTAGACCGTCAAGAAGGCGCAGGGAGAGGGAGAGAGCAAGCGGTGGAAGAACAAGACACGAAATACAAGAGAGAAGGCAAAGTACGCGGCAAAGCGCAACAACACCTACCGCACACGCACACACACACACGCATGCCACAATACAGCGGGGGAGCGAGATGAAGAGGGAGAAAGCTGAAGGCAGCAACCCCGCGAGAAGCAACGGAGAAAACCCTCCTCCCACACAAGAAGACGGTGGCCAGCTGAAGAAAGGAAAGGAGCGAGAGGAGAAGAGATCGAGACCGTGTGTGCCTTCGGCTGCGCTTGCTTGCCCTATTGTATGGCAAATAAACTGGAGAGCTAATGCGCTCACCTGCCCTCCGTCTCACCGTCGTCCTCGTCGTCTTTTGACTCTGATGCGCTCTCGGATGAAGTTGAACGGGGGGGAGGAGGGGGCGGCTGAGGGAGAGGATGGTGGGTGTGTGTGGGTGTGGGTGTGGGTGTGGGTGTGGGTGTGGGTGTGGGTGTGGGTGTGGGTGTGGGTGTCTTCACAGCAACCACTACGTGCACGCCGCCTCCGTCAAGTCGACTTGTCCGCTCCTGCGCGATAGACGCACCGGAAGTCCAAGAGAGAGAGAGAGAGAGACGAGGCACAGGAGGGAGGCGCGAAGTTGAAGAACGTAATGCGCCTTCGTGAGATGAAACGACTCGGCAGAGAGTCGAGCGACTCACCGCAGCGCGTTATACGGCGAGCGCCCGTTTCTCTTCGTTTTTTTTTTCGCTCGCCACTGTGGGAAGAGAGCGAAGAGGAGAGGAGGGGGGAGGGAGGAGGTCAGCTGAGCGAGACGTACTCGGAAGACACAGAGAGAGAGAGAGAGCGGAACTAAGGAAAAAAAAATGAGCCATATGGCCACGGCGGCCCCCCTTCCCTTCTCAGCAGCAAGGCAGTACTCGAAGAGGAACGGAGGAGCCGAGTAAAGGATCGAGCTTCCACTGGAGAAAAAAGCAAAAACAAAGCCTCAATCATCTCGCCCCACAGACGCGCACAGAGAGAGAGGGAATCGTGTCGCACTGCCGATGTCCTCGAGAAAAAAGCGCTCGAAAGACACACGAAAAGAGCACAACAACAATATAAAAGGGCTGCTCGGAGTTCCACTGCTGCTGATTACCGCAGGGACCGGCTCATTCGCACTCGCTGGCGTAGGGAGGGGAAAGTGAGAAGGTGAGGAGGAGATCAGCCATCGGCATTCACGGTCCAAGGCGCGCCCTTTACTGTGCTATATAGCCCTTCGTTCTTTCCAGTATTGAACGACGGTGGTGGTAAGCACTGGAAAGAACGAAGAAAAGAAACGCACGTCGGCTGGCGTGCGTACTTTGGTGTGCGTGGTTGTGCACCCGTGCAAGCTCACGTGCGCGAGGACGGAAGATGAGCGAGAGGGGGTTCACAAGTGAGTTCATGCGCCCAGCGACATCAGCACTCATACGCCCGACGGAGGGGAAAAAAAAACACAGGCTCGAATCAGCACGAACCAATGGCGAAGCACAGTTCGCGACGCGGACGCAAAAGAGGTGCAAAAGAGAGATGGATACAGTGTAGCAACTCCCTCATAGGGCCATAACACTTCGTGCGCACACGCACACACACACACACACACAGCGCCGCGAACAACTCCGCAGCAACCGTACAAGGCTCGCCACGTGACGAGAGGGTGCGCCGCCGCAAAATAAAAAGAAAAACAGTAAATTTCAGCCAGCGATAGATAAAGCTGCGCCGCGGCTAAGATGTTTTTGGGGGGGCGCGTGCGCGTGTGCGTGTTCGCAGGCGCTAGACGTGCACTAGTTTGGTACCCTGTTGGATTCGAGCAGAGTGAGGAAGAGCGGCGCAGGGATAGGCGGTGTTTAGTGTGGGTGTAAACAGACACGCCAAGGGGTGAAGCCGACAGCGTTGTTGAATGAAGATGCGCAACAGAGCATGGCACCAGGCAGAGGGGGGAGGGAGGCGGGGGGATATAGCCACGAAAAGAGAGCGAGAGGGAGCGAGTGAATAGAAATAAAAAGGGCACGTGCGTGAGCAAGAGAAAGGGGGGGATGAAACCGCGCGAGCGCCACCTGCGCCTGTCCTGGCACTGGCTAGGTAGGCGTTGCCGCCCCCTATACACCCTCTCAAGCACATCGCTTTGCCGTCTCCTGTGCAGCCACCTTCGGCAACGACGCTATGGGAAGGGCGATTAGGTAGAGAAGGAGAGAGGGGTTGGGGGAGGGGCGCGTCTACGAGCATCGGTTCGAGCTGCGGCGTCTCTTTTTTTTGTTGTTCAGTGCGCTTATGTGGGTGCGTGTGGATTTCCTCCAAGTCGATGAAGTCAAGGAAAAGTCAAAAGAGGAAGCGAAGAAGAGCGCGTGTGAATACCCCGGCCAGGGAGAAAACATCAACAGGCAAGGCGTCACTGCCCCTGCCTCCCAAGTGGCAGTGAAGGAAACACGTGATGAGGTGAGAGGGAGGGAATGTACGTCAGGGGGGAGGGGGTAGAGCGGAAAAGGTGGAGCGTGTACAAAAATGCCGGAGAAGGACCGAGGGAGGGGAGAGGGTGCGCCGACACACCGTAGATCAACCAGTGTGGAAAAGATCGTCCCCACGCCTCGCCACTCTCAGATCAACTTCTGGAGTGCGGCGGGGACGGTGCATGAGACAGACACAAAGAAGAGAGGGGGTTTGGAGAGACATTGACGTGACACACTGACATGTAGTGTGAGGAAAGAGAACAGGAAGGCCAACGTTAACACGAAGAGAGAGAGAGGAGAGAGAAGGGAGGGAGGGAGTATAACACGGAGAAGCTAAATTACTGCCTCGGTCAGCTGTGTCGCATACAAGGGAGGAAGAGAGAGCCACTGAAGGTGGGGAGCCAGCCTATAGGAAGACGACGTGTGACATGCCCCTTAACAGATTCCTAAAGAAGAAAAGTGGTACGATAGAAACAGCGAAAGGAGTGGCAGCGCACTCGCTCCCAGAACAAGAAGCAATCCACCTCCTCACCAAGTGCGTGCCTGTGAAGATGGCGGTGTACTCGAGAGTTGCTCATTCCCCCCTCCCTCCCTCCCTCCCTCGCTCGCTCTCCGTCTGTTGATCTACCAGCTTCACGGTACCCAAGAGTGAGAGAAACGGGTTGAAGCGAGCACAGCTGAGAGCGGTCAAAGTAGACCGACAGAAAGAGAAAATGCACACCTCGACAGTTAAAAGACTGAAAGTGCCAGACACAGCCGCCTCCGTGCATCGGTGCGTGCGTGCGTGCGTGTGTGTCTGTGGGTAGATGGGGGGCTGCTAGGAGTGCTCCTCATCGCTAACCGACCCTCCTTCTCTGTGGTTAAGATTGCGTCGAGCGCAGTACTAGCCCCAGCAAACTCTACGCACCTTGTAAAGACTGGGGACACACACACACACACGCACACGTCTACAAGCGTCTTGTCCGCAGATTCCTTACTTCGTTTACTCTGGTGCACTCGACCGCCTCAACCTTCCCCCCTCCGCTCCGGTCGTACCATCGAGCTCAGAGCTTAGCGGGATAGCGAGTCGCCTCACCGTCTCGAAGAATTAAGATGTGACGCAGATCACGGTAGCGATCGTTCACCTCAAATCCATAGCCGATAATGTACTTGTTGGGGCTGCTAAGGCAGGCATACTCCGGTTCAAAGTCTACCTTGCGCGCCGCTGCCTCCTTGTTCACCATCACGAGCGTCTTGATACTCTTGGGTTGATACTTCTCGATGATACTGGTGCGCAGAAAGTGCAGCGTACGCCCCGAGTCACATACGTCCTCGACGATCAGCACGTGCTTGCCGCGTAGATTCTCGAACTTGAGACCCGACAGCATCGCGACCCTCCCAGTGCTCCGTGTACCACCGTTATACGAAGTTAAGCGAACAAAGTCGACAACGTGTGGTAGGCCACAGTCGCCGAGGTAGCGGATGAAGTCGGCTGTGAAGATATAGCTGCCCTTGAGAACGGATACAATGATGAGCGGGTTGTCGTAGCTGATGGGCGCCTCCGACACAACCGTCTCCATGCCGGTCGCCACGTTGGGCGGAAGACGGCAGTCCCGGTGAGTGAGCAGCTTGTAGTCATTCGCGATGGTCTGTGCCATGGCTTTGATTTTGCTCTGGATCACGTCCTCCGTGGCGATAATACTGGACGCCATGGGGTACTCACGGCCATCCACGAAAACCCTGCCCTGGGCATCCACGGCGCCGCTGCAACGGTGGTTGGACAACATTGCTGTATGATCTCTCGCCCTATTGCGTGCGTGCTTTAACAGTTTTTAGCGTGAGAGCACGTGAACGGAGCTGTGTGCGCGTTGGTCTAACCTGTGAGTGGGTGCGTACTGGCGTAGGCTCTAATACGCAAGACCGCTTTTCCTTCTTCTTTATGTCTGTCCAGTTTGAGTGGAGGAGAGGCCTCTTCGCGACATGCAGACTGATGAGCGTGAATGTGTAGTGTGTGTGTGTGTATGGAGAGAGGGGGGGTGCAGACAGAGAGAGCACGGGGGAGTAGTATCCGGTGTTTAAAGGAAAGGGGTTAGCTCTGCCCTCTCCCCTTTCATCCACCTCTCACATCATTACTTGCTTGTGCTTAGCGCCTACTCACGTGTGGGGCATGACTATACACACACACACACGCGGGGGGGGACATGCCGGTAGACATGTGGCGTATGGCTGAATGAGAAGAACATTTCTCTTATCCATTTTTTTTTACCTCGTCAGTGAGTGGTGGAACGTGTGGGGGGGAGTGTGGGGTGTGGGGGGGGGATGAGTATGCATGTCTGTATCTTATTAGTGGAACGGAATCGTATTGGCCATCCAAAGCATAGCACTCATTATCAACAAGAACAGCAACAGCTGCCATGGCCACAGCCACAATCAACATCATCGCTGAGCGCGTGGGGGGAGAGGGGGTGGGGCGTGCGTGTAGTGTCCGCTCTCCTCTTCATGATGCTTTTCTTACGATTCCATTATGCGGTGTTAGTATCAAGTACACATCTTCGAGCGATAAGGGGAAGAGGTGAGGGATCGCGAACGGCACCTAAAGAGACAGAGGAGATGAGTTGTCCGAGGAGGAGGAGGAGAGGAAACGGGGATGAAACCACAGGGACTTGCGGGGAGAGAGGCGCGGACGAGGAGGGGGGGGGGCAGAGAAGAGCAGACGTACACAGCAGTGACCAAGCGAAAAAGAGAGAGATGATGCAGCACGTTGAGCAGTCGCACACACGCGCGTCCCTGTCGCTGCGTCCGCCTCTTCCCTTCACCCCTCGCTCTGCTTCAGCACCACCCTCAGCCAATTTTTTACAACACTGGGCCACAGACAGCCCACTCCCACCACCACACCAGGCTTTCGCCGACCTCGCGCTGCACCCATAGAGAAGGCTAACTGATATTCTGTGTCGCCGTATTGCGTACAGCTTCAGTCTCACTCTCTCCCTCCCCCCTCTCCCACTCGCTTATTAAGAAGCCAGCTCCCCCCTCCTCGACGCGCTCAGTAATAGCACCACCGCTGAGGCTACAATGCCGTGAGACGAGAGAAAACGAAAAGGAGAAAAAAACAGCGCGTAGCCGCCACTGTGCGTCACTGCAGTTCTGCTGATTTACGCAGCTGCACTCATGACTGAGCCTCACACTTGTGCGCTGCAACGTCGCTCTTGCCTCGAGTTGCGTGCATGCTTGTCGGTATGTCTGCGTGGATGCTCGTGAAAAAGCACAGACAGAGAGAGAAGCGGACAAGCTTTCCCACCGGCACGAGTGGCAACTCATCACAACTACAGCTTGCTCGTCGGCTTCAGGTAGTACTCCTTCTTGAGCTCGCAGACATCGCGCAGCTCGCGGTACGACTCAGCGAAGTCCATGCCGTAGCCGATCACAAACACATCGGGGACCCTGATGATGGGGTAGTCGACTAGCAACTTCACCTTGCGCCTCGACGGCTTGTCCAGCAGCACCACCGTCTTGAGTGAGGCCGGCCTTTTGGCGAGCATGAACCGCATCAGGTACTGCAGTGTGATAGCACTGTCGACGATGTCCTCGACAATCAAAATATGGCGATCCTCCACGGAGTCGCGCACGTCAAGGAGCATGCGCACCTGGCCAGATGTTTCCACGCCTTCGCCATACGAGCTGGCACAAATGAACTCCACCCGCACCGGAACACCCTCGTCGGCGAGAAAGCGGGCGAGGTCAGCTGTGAAGATGAAGCTGCCCTTCAGCACGCACAGCAGGTAGAGCGGGTTCTCTGGGGTTAACTTGAACTTTTCGTAGTCTTGCGCAATCGTCTTGGCGCACTGCGCCGTGGCTGCCCACACCTGCTCCTGCGTGATGACCGTGCGGGCTGACATCGGGTAGCTGCGCGGTCCCGCCGCACCAGCAGGGCCGAAGGGGGACTTGGTCCAGCCGCTCATGGAGAATAGTAAAGGTGAAGAGAAAGGGGGGCCCGATGCGTGACGGATGCTGCTGTACCGGGGGGGTGAGAGAGTGGTGGGGAGAAGGAGAGAGAGACCAAAGTCATTGAGCCGCTGCAGTGCGGGATTTGCATATATATATATATATATATATATATGGGCGTACGCACACGTGAACTCCCTTGTCTGGCCATGGCAGCGAAGACAAGGACGGATGAGGTAGCATCACATCAACACACACACACACACACACCTTCGATGCAGCGTCGCACACGCCTCCTGTAAAGCACGCGCTGTCTGCAGAGCGGGGGGTTGCGAGCCATCCTTTTGATTGTCTCGCTCCTTCCTCGACCTTCGTCACCGCCGGAGAGCGGGGGACGCTGACTTAGCTTGAGACAACCCCTCACACTCCGCAAGTGGGCGTTCTCTTCTTCACCTCACGTACCTCCACTTCCTCTTCTCTCTTTAGAATGTTTCTCCCACCTCTCACTTCAAAGCAGCAAAGAAGACAAACGCGCACGCACACACATCTGCCGGGGGGGTCGGGGGGGGGGGGGGGGGGGTAGAGAGTACGAGTGACGAAGAAGACTGACAATACAGTCGAGGTGGGAGGAAGGGCACGAGAAGAAGAGTGACGGTAAGGAAATCGTAAGACGAC
>NC_025867.1:269059-300729 GCF_000755165.1 Leishmania panamensis | reverse complement strand
GGGGGGGGGGGGGGGGGGTAGAGATCGAAGTGCGAGAAGAACTGCAATACAGTCAGTGGAGGAAGGGCACAGAGAAGAAGTGCGTAGGGAAATCGTAAGAGACCGCTATCATTCGCCCCTTCACTTATTATAGACATGCATTTCTCTCCCCCTCCTGCATTCATCAAGAGTCACTCCTCCGATCCTCCTGCTGCTGCGCCCGCTGCGCTGCCACGGCCTTCTGCAGCTCCGTTTGATTCTGAAGAAGGGTGCGCTGCTGCTCTCGGAGGTCTTGCGCTTCACGACGCTCCCGCAGCTCCCGCTCCCACGCCGTCTCCCTAAAACGCGCATTGCGCTTGTTGCTGCCAAAAAAGTTGTCGTTGTAACTTCCGGCGCCGGTGATGGAGGGGCTCATCTGAGCCCACTCCCGCCCCTCAAGCGGCTCCCGCTCCAGCTCACGCCGCTTCACGTAGTGGCGACGTACCCACACCCAGAAGATCAGCGTCCACAGCGTGCAGATCGTGAAGATGATGCGCTTGTCACGTGTCATCATATCCTGCTGATCACGCATCTTCGAAAGGGCCGCGCGGTTGATCTCCAGCGAGGCCTGCTGCATGCGCCCGTGCACTTGCGACAGCTGCATCGTCTTATCGTGGTAGTCGAAGATCATCTTGCGGAGATGTCTGTCTGCTTCGTAGTGAAAGGTCTCGTAGATGGCACGCAGGTGATGAATCTGCGCGTCGCGGGTCCGCAGTGTCTCGATGAGCTCACTGTCCGTCATGGCGCGGTAGGTGTCAATCGTCGGTCGCTCAAGGGGTTCTTCGGCAGCGGTACCATGGGAGGTGGTACCGCTGCTGCTGCTGCCCTTTGTGCCATGAAAGCCAGTTGGAGAGCACGTCTCTTCCCAGGAGGACGAGGATGACATCGAAGCAGAAGCTGAAGTCTCGGCGTCCTGGGCGCCACCTCTTCTGTGATGGTACTGTTGCTCTTGCACCTCCGCGCGCTCTTGTTGATGATCGTGCATCAGTCGCTCCTGCTCATTCTTAAGTCTGTTGTAAGTACCGCCGTCGTCGCCGATAAACGCGGCAGACGAGAAGCCACCAGTGGAAGCGGCGAGATGGCGAAGCGAGAGACGGATCATTATTTGGCAAGCTTTCCTCTGTACTGCCCTAGCAGCAGTGCGCCGACGTGTTTCGGTGCTGCCGCACGGAGAAATCATAAAGAGAGAATGATGCCCAGGCTCGAGAAGATCTCTGCGAGTCGCACACTCTTGAGGGATGAGGTGCGACAGCAACACACAGGACAGGTATGTGTGAGTGCGTGCGACTGGTGCGTCGAGCGTATGAATATGCGGACACCTTCCACGTTTTTTTTTTCCTTTCACCACATCGTAGAGACGCATAGAGAGGGAGAAACGGGAAGAGAAGTTGTTGATGCGGCATCAGCATCAACAGTGTCAGCAGCAGTAATAGCAGCTCACTTGACTCTCGAAGACTGGCGGGTGTGTGGTCTTCTCGTCGTGAGTTACACACCCATGTGCGTATGTAGGTGTGTGTTTTGTGTCTCGTACTTGTTCTGGAGCTGAAAGCAGCAGAGATAAAGCGTCTGAGAAAGAGAGAGGCGGTATGGAGGACATCGCGGCCTCCATCGATGCAGGTGTTGCGTGCTTCTCCATCCAACCTCCCCCCTCACCCTCTCGCGCCCTTCTCACAGGCCGTGTTGAAGGGAAGAAGAGTGGCGGGTCAGCATCGACTCACCCCCACCACCATCCCCACAACCACTCTTGCCTCTTGATGAAGCCTCAGTTCAGCTGCTAATGCTGTACAAATATGTCAGCGAGAAGCACTTGATGCGCCTCCAGCCAGTCCCTCTCGTTCAGGAACTCCCATGGCGCACTCATCTCCTCTACCTGAAGCACACACAGACGCTCAGCCAACCGCTGCCTAAAAGTCGTCCGCTCCAATCCCTCCCTCTCGTATCGCTCCCCTTTCGTAGTACACCACGATGAGGGAGCTAGAGAGAGGAAGAGAGAAATACACGAGGACGCTGTGACAGTGAATGATGCCGGGGCAGCGACGCTAAAATGCGAGAGGATAGAGTAGAGAGAGCGAGGGAGGGAAAGACTACCTTGTGAAACATACACGCAAGAGGAATCACCGGTGCTGACCTAAAGTCCGTTGCGAGAGAGGGAAGGTGTGAGGAGAAGCAAAGAAAAAAAAGGCCCCCCACAGTGCATTCGATGCCGATTGGGCTTGCCGGTGCAACGGGGGGTGGCCCCAGCGCACCGCGTACGGCGCACTCAGTCTCACCTACAAGGAGGCCCCGTCCTCTCACAGAAGGGGGAGGATTGGCAGAAGGCTACAGACCGAAGGCTCCCCTTTTCGTCGTTGCAGGTGCTGCCGTCGGTTCGTGCTGCACATTTTATTATTTCCTCCATACCCACATCAGACGAAGAAAGGAAAAATGAGCGAGCAGCCCTCCCCACTGGCACGCGTGCGCCTATGGTGCAACACGGGTGCGTGGGCTGGAAAGGGGGGGGAAACAGCGGGAGTGAGAGGCGTGGAAGGTGGTGTGGAACGTCCCATCTGTTGTGGGGTGGTCGTGAAGGAGAGAGGGGGCAGCCAAATAGCGAAGAAGAGAAGTGGCCGAGAGTAGGAGGAGGGAGAGGGGATAACACGCCGTGTGTAGCCTTCGAATGAAGTGGCCTCATCAGCGCAAGGTCTCGCCTCCCTCCCCCCCCCCAACGCGGCGCGCTAATACCCCGCTCCACTTCCAAACGAATCCGTCTTTCTTCCTCGCACCAACCGAGCACAACTGAGCACGCTAAACTGCCTTCCCACGTATCCGCTCTCCGCCACACAACACACGAGTGGATCCTCACCCCGCCCACGGCCTGCCACAGGCCCACCGCGTCGTGCAACGCCGCCGCAGACACGCGCGTAGCAGCAGGACATCGACTCAGCCATCTGAGCACAGCCCCCGCCCCAAACCCACACACACACACATCGCAGACAGCCCCACAGCAGCCCCCGTCGCGCCGGCCGCCACCCGCCACGCCCCCCAGCGCGGCCCAGGCCCCCCGCACCAGCAGGCAGCGAGAGCCGGGTACAGCACACCCGAGTCATGCAGACACCCTGCGCACCACACGGATGGCACCAACGCCCGCAGTGCCGCTCAGAGCCTGTCACCGCCAGAGGTGGTCTGGCATTGGCAGGGGTAACGTGGGGCTGCTGGGCCCTCCTCACACAGAGAGCGCGGGGGTATACTAGGCCCTGGGATACCAAGCACAGGGAGGGGAGGGGGGTCCTGCCCCGCCATCAGGGGGGAGCGGCTTGTGAAATGAGAAAAAAAGCATCATGGATTCTCCATCGCCATCATCAACGTCATGTGAGAGCGACAAGAAGCAGCAAAACAGAGGGAGAGTGCGCACAGCACTAGAAAGGTAACGAGGAGGGGCTGCGAGAGAGCAAGAGAAGGAAAGAGGCGAATAAGCAAGAGAGGAAGCGCTCAGCAGCCTGCAGACCCAGGAGCCTACACGTAGCCTTCTCACCTCAAGGACCGGCGCTGGTATCCTTTCGCATATGCACGTCTACTGCATCCTCCACTCTCCCTCTGTGAGTCCCCTCCCTTGCCCTCTCCCTTTGCCACTACACTCACGCCTAGTAGTCGTTCCCCTTGGATAGAATCTCCTTCGCAGTTGGGCCAAGGTAAATGGTGTGCTCAAATTGGGCCGTGTAGCTGCCCTTGACATCCACCAGTGGCGGGTACTTCCTCACGGCGCCCTCATCGACCAGGCGGTTCAGGTTCATGAGGTGACGATCGAAGCCGTCGCGATCGAGCCACTTGCGGCAGAACGCCAGCGTGCTGTACGACTTGTGGATGTGCTTCAGAAGCTGCTGCGCCTTCTCCGAGCGCAGCTGCATCACCTCTGCGCCGGGTTGCATCATGTAGTGGGAGCACTCCAGATCCTCATTCACGAAGCCGCGTCCAGTGGAGCCGAAGGTTTCGATGGCGAACACCTCTCCCTCCTCCATCTTCGTCTGCTCGCCACCCTTCACGATGGGTACACTCTTGCCGCTATGGATGATGTAGGGAGCAATGTTGTGACCGGACAAGTTACGGATGCTCTTCACCTGGTATACCTTGCCGTTGATCTCCACCTCGTGCGACTCCATCACCTCCTCGATGGCGGCACCGATGTCGCCAAGACGAACGTCGATGCCCGCCTGCTTGATACCCTCGTACGTCGCCTCTTTCACGGCCTGCAGCAGCGGGTCGAACATCGGGTTGAAGGCAACTGTCCAGGCGCAGTCGATGATGCGACCGTTGATGTGAGTGCCAAAATCTACCTTCATCACATCATTGTAGGTTACAACGACCTTTTCGTCACCGGTGTTAGGCGTGTAGTGCGCGGCCACGTGGTTCAGCGAGCATCCCGTCGGGAAGGCCTGCCCACGCACGATGCCATCCTTGCCAATCAACTCATTTAACTTCTTCTCGATGCGATCGGTCATGAGCATCAGCGATAGATCTGGCTTGATCCAGCTCTGTGCCCAGGTGCGGACCTGGCGGTGCACCTCGGCAGCCTCACGCATCTCCTGCAGCTGCTGCTCATTGGCGCGGGCCAATGCCCGCTTCTCCTCGCTGCTGCGTCGGAAGTTGTTCATCTCACCGGGGTGGTCAACAATCTCCCCAGTCGGGAACCGGTAAGCAGGAAACTGCTTCGATACCGGCACCGTCGGTTCTGGCCACGTCTGACGCGGATACGTAGACTCCGTCTTCGGGTAGGGGTTCTCCGGGTGATCAGCCGAGCTTGGCACGACTGGCTCGTCCGCGGCGAGGCACCTATTGGCCGGTGTGGCGCCATTCCCGCCGCTGTTGCGCTTAGCTTGGTTGTTATTGCTGTGGTTCTTGGCTGTGTTCGCCATGGTCGCGCTCACGGCGGCCGCTAGCATCGCGTCAAAATCCTCGGTGTCATCGTTACTGCCCTTGCCCTTCCTGTTGCCACCCTGCTGCTTGGGCTGCTGCTTATTCTTCGAGGCATTTTTTGGTGGCATGGTGATGGTTAGCTTTTCCCTGTTGCCCTCTTCGCTCAGTCTCACTAAACGTATGTTCCTTCTTCGCTGCTGGCGCCTCTGCCGATGTTGCTCCTCTGTGTGTGCGTGGTGAGCGAAGGTGAGGGACGGGGGAACCGACAAAATGTTGTGGCGGCGGCTGTTTATTTTTGATCGCACTGCCACTCACGTCTGAATGGGCACGTTGCGTAGGTGTCGGTTGAAGAGTGAAGCGTCACGTAAGACAGCGCAAACAGAGAGAGAGAGAAAAAAGAGTTTCGCTGAGCCACGTGTGTGTGGGGGCGTGTGGGTATGAGACTCTGAGATATGAGAAGGGGAGGCAAGGACGGAGAACACAGCACAACTGGATGTAGTCGATGAGGGCAATGGTGTGCGTTGGCAGATGACGCGCGCTTTTCCTCTCTGGGTCTCTTTCTTGTTTTTGTTTTCATTCATCTCCCTCTCGCTATGCCCTCTTCGCTTTCAGAGCTCACCGATGCGCTGATAGCGAAGAGGGCATAGCGAGAGGGAGATGAATGAAGGGGTAGACAAGGGGCACAACAAGAGAGAGAGAGAGAGGCAGGACACAGACTCAGCCATGATCGTGTGGGTAAGAAGAATGGGAAGTGAAAAAAAGTGAGGAGTAGCACCAAGGCCGCCTCGTAAAGAGTGGGAGGCGTATGTGTGTGGTGGCGTGGGGGGGGGGTGTAGAGAGGTGGGTGGGTGCGTTCACATCTACCCCCTCATACGGAGCATGACGTATACCCACCACATCAGCACGGTCTCCGCCTCCTCATGGCAAATAGGCCTGTGTATAGGAGGCGCTGAAAGAGAAAGAGGCAGCGCATATTTTTCCGTGAGCCGAGGGGCCAAAAATAGGCATCGCCCATGTCGTGTCATCGCATGTCGCCGCCTATCTTCGTGTTGATCCCTTTTTTTCCCCGTTAAACGAGCTTCGAGCAGAAAGGACCACCGAGAGAAGAGAAGACGCAGCACACTCGCACATCAGCGCACGCACGCGCACGGAGGCCCACCCATCCCTACATGAATAGAGTCCGCACACGTGGTGATGGGGGGGGGGGAACAGCTCTGTGAAGGCGGCATCGCCATCCAGTGCACCATTGGAGAGATGAAGCCGAAAAGCGAGGGAGTGCGCAAGCGCATGAGAAGGGAGAAGAGGGAGGGAGAATGGAGAGGTAGATGGTAGAGTAGGAAGAGAAGAAAAGCAAAATTTCAGACGTAATTATCCACAGCTCCCTTCTGCTTGGCTAGTGTGAGCTCTCAAGTGAGGCAAAAGAGGAACAAGTGCGTCACCAAAAAGTCCCCCCCCCCTCTCCTCCCTCCCCCCATCAAGAGGAGTGAGGAGAGGGGGGGAGGCGTGCGATACGCTGGAGCAGGTGGCGCAGTCACCCAGAGACACAGGCAAGCACTCAGGTAGTCAATACATGAAGGAGTGCGGCCACCATCATCGCAATACATCATGTCACCTCTTCTTCATCCACATCGAGTATAATGCATGTCTGAATCAGATGCGCGCGTGGACATGTCGATGTATGCTGTATAAGGCAACCCTCGCCCCATCGAGCACACGACAGCACCCATATAGTGGGCGAGCGAGCAATAAAGCGGGAGAAAGAGAGAGAGAGAGAGGGAGGGAGACAGAGAAGTCTCTCCCCCCTCCCCCCCCCCATGACGCGGCAAGCAAGGCTGAACATCCGACGAAACGTGCGCAGAAACGAGTGAAGAAAGAGAAGGAAGGAGAAAGGAGCGGCAGCGCGGTAACGAGAAGCAATCAAAGAGAGAGGGGGGGATATCAGTGTCTCCCTCATGTGGATGAAGATTGGTGTTTGACAACAGGCCTCCTTTACCCAAAGCAGAAACAACAACAACAGAGAAAGAGATGAGGAGAGGTGTATGATGAATAAACAGCAACCAGGCACACGTACCCACACCAATCCGAGGAGAGAGCAGACGAAAAGAAGTCGATCACAGCAAGACCACAGGGGAGGGAAAAACACTAAAAGCGAAAGCAAAAGACGCTGGCAGGGAAACAAAGAGAGAGAGAGAGAGTAAAAGGAGGAAAGAAAGAGAAATACGTGCGAAAGAGACGTGGCGGCAGGGCGCGCCTCCCCTCTCTCTCTCTGGGTGTAATTGATGGACATGTATAGTGTGATGCTCTTGTCGAAAGGAGAGAGGTGCGTGGATGAAGCACTGACAAATGCTTGTGAGAAAATGCACTCCTCTCTCGCAATCTCAGGTGCATAGGCCAACACACAAGCACAGCGCCCTCCCTACTGCCTTGCTGCTGCTGTTGGGTGACACACGTCGGCTCAAGAATCAAAGGCGAGAAAATCGAAGAGAGGGGGAAAGATGGAGGAAAGGAAGAGAGTCGCAGAGAGAGGGAGAGAGGGATAGACAGAGAGAGGAAGGGGGAGGGTGAAAAACAATCAAGTCTATGAACTCTTCATTTCCTTCATTCTGATACGCACATATATACATACATCCGTCGCCGTGCCTCTTCCCCTCTTTCCCTCCTTGCACAGGCTGATGGCTGCGACACGGCTCAGTTGGTGAGCTTCTCGTAGGTGGGTTCACCCGTTGTAAGCGACGTACCGTGCACCTCGATGTACGCCACCTTCGGTAGCTGATAGAAGTGCTTTGGCTCGATGCTCTCCACGTACACCTTCTGGAGCACACTGAGCTGCCCGGCAATCACCGCCACCATCACCACCACGGTGTCTCTCATCGGCAGTGCTTGCCCCTCATCCCCACCGCGCGGCAGCGGAGAGGCCTCCTTATCTGTGTTGGGTGCCACGTTCGCCGTCGCGTCCGCGCCCTCCACCAGCGGGGGCAGCCGCAGCATCCACACCGACCACGAAGAGAGAGCCACAAACTTGCACAGGCACGGCTGCACCTCCTCACACAAGTGTTCGATCGCCTCAATCTTCTCCCTCGACGCGGCAGCGCGGAGCGCTTTGTCAAGCAGCACCTCACTGAGAAACTTCTCCTTGCTGACCACGGAAGCCGTGCACCCGTACGCGAGCTTCCGCTCGATTGTGTTAAGTTCACAAGTATCTTCCAGCTCGCCACGAGCGCGGCGACGAGCCACGTGCTCAGAGTTGATCTTGATCCAGTACGCGTGCAACGGGTCAGCGGTGTTGAAGCTACAGCAGGACTGGTGCGCACCGCTCTTAACGGGCTCACCCGTCTTCGAGTCAATCAAGTTCGCCTGATAGGCAACGATATTCTCATTCTTTGAGCGTTCAATGTACATGCAGGTATCGTGATGGTCACACTTGAAGCGACTACGCGGGGCGAGGTGGCGCCGGATGGTGGAGTTCAGCTGCTGCACATACGCGCGGGGGCTCAACAGCACTCCAGTGTCCGCGTCAGCGTTGGCGTTGTTCTGGGTCTCAATAGCCGAGGTGATCAACTGCCCTTTAATGGACAGGCTGTACGGCTCCCACACACAGCTGTGGAAGAGCAGAGCTGGACAAGAGGACATGGTATGTGTGCGTGTGTCTGGGAGACAGAAGGGGGAGGGGGGAAGAAGAAGGGAGGCGAAGAGGAAAGAGTTGGACTGGGTGTGGGTGGGGCGCCTAGTTATGTTGTACGAGAGGATGCCGCCTCCCACTTTTGCTTTAGTGAATCCCCCTTTCTCTTGCTCCTCCCGCGGACGGCTGCTCTCTCTCTCCTCTTCCCCTGTGCGCTTCTCCTACCCGCTTTTCTCTACGCCGGTGCGTGTTGCGCTGACGCCAAAGAGAAGCGGAGGCGAGCAGCGACGCAATACACTCGAGCGAGGAAAGAGGGGAGAGAGACGGAAGGAGCAAACGAAAAGAGAGGGCAGTACGTGGATGCCCGCTGGAAGAGAGAGGCACACACGCAAGCAGAAGAAAACTGAATGCGCTGCTGGTGCTGTGGTGCGCCTGTGTGACTGCGCATGGGTGCGGTGCGGGGGAAGGGTAGGAAGATCGATCAACAGACGGTGTGGGCAGAGGAGGAGGAGGAGAAAGAGAGAAGCGGAAAGCAAACAACGAGGAAAAGACAAAAGGAGGGAGGACAGGAATCACCTCCATTCAAAGCCTGAGAGATGGAGAGGGGAGGGCCTGTGCTTTGCTGTCAGGGTCTACACATCTTACGGCTCTGGCAGCGCCAAACCGCAGTTCAAAGGGGCTGCCGGCACGCATGCACATTGTCTACCTCAGCAAAGAGAGAAAGATGGAGTATGAGAGAGGAGGACCACCGTTGATATTTGGTGTGTGTGTGTGTGTGCGTGAGCGCACGTTTCGCAGCTCTACTCGTTGCCGTGAAAGCGTCTAGAGGGTAGTGTGAAGGGTATATAAGCTCAGCAGACAAGAAACACGATTTAGGTGGGAGCGGGTGAGGGTGCTCGTGGGTGATGTTTGGCATCAATGCAGCTGTGAGCTCGCCGAGGGGGCACGATGAGCCCGCACAGACACACCGACACGCCACAACTCCGAAGAGCCAAGATGAGATGGAAACCCCCTCGCAAAAAAAAAAAAAGAGAACCTCAAAAGGGTTACTTCCACCCAAGACGGTGAGCAAAGCGGCCGGCTGGCACCGCTGGTGGCTCCTTGGCAAGTGTCTCACTGCGTGTGGGGGGAGGAACAGCACCTCTTAAGACAGAGAAAGAGAAACAGGCGTCCCCCTGACGCCCCCGCCACCGCATATGCACTGTCAAGCCCTCCATCATGAGCAGACCGTACGTGGAAGAGAGAAGGGGGCAAAGGAAAACAAGATGATCACACGAAGATATGCAACAGAGGGAGAGGGAGAGACAAGCAGAGGGAAGAGGGCACAATGCTGACAGCTGGCAGGCGTGTCATAGCGGGGAGGAAAAAAAAGTACGCGCCAGCAGGCAAGATGAGAAAGTGCAAGCGATCACATCGAAAGAGAGAGGGGGGAATGAGTGGCAACAACAACTCATCCTGTGTTCAGGTATGCAGACACACACAGAAGCACAGAGAGAGAAGGTAAAGAGAGGAGCCCACCCCCTCTAACCGAGACCGATCCTTTTCTTTTCCTCGATTCACTCTCTCTCTCTAGCTAGTCTTCTTCTCATAGGTTTGCAGGCCAGTTGCCAAGGACACACCAAACACCTCGATGTACTCGACCTTTGGCAGATTGTAAAACCGCTTCGGTTCAGTGCTCTTTACGTACACCTTCTCGAGTAGGCTGAGCTCGCCGCTAATGCGGGTAATAATGGCAACGACAGTGTCCTCATCCGACAAAACGCCGGAGGTCGCCGTCGCCTCGGCCGGCTCCGTGTGGTTGCCGTACGTGACGTTGGTCGTGTCTGCGATTGGTGGCTTCGCCTCCGTCGTGTCAACGGTACACGCTCGGTCCGGTGGCGTCGGTGGCCGCTCTGTCGCCGCGGCCGACTTGGCCAACTCCCCTGCAGCAACGCTGCTGCGCCGGCTGGTGCTCGACTTCGCCACTGGCGGCAGGCACATGACAAGGCCGGGCCACGTGGGAAGAGCCACAAAGTGAGAGATGTACGGGTGGAGCGGAGTCCACCACGCTTTGAGTGCCGCGTCGAGCGACTCGACTGTGAGCGCGCTGGCCGGCTGCGGAGCCACACTCGCGTCATCTGCTGAGGCCTCCTTCGCACGTTGAGACACGCCACCCGCCGTCTTCTGCTCTTCTTCAGGTGCGTCAACGGTACCACCTGCCTTCCACTCCTCCTGGAGAGCTGCAAACGCCTCAGGGGTGTGTTTGCTCCAGTACCCCAGGGCACCCTCCGTGTTCACCGGCGTCGCTAAGCACCCGTACGCCATCGTCCGCTCAAGTATGTTGAGATCGTCGCAGTCATACTCGATGCCCTTGCGGCGGCGATTCTCCACGTAGGATGGCTCGAGGTTTACAAAGTACGCGTGCAAAGGGTCATCACGGCACAGCACGCACTGCCGCCCAATGCCAGACACAACCCTCTCCTTCGTGGCGGCATCGACAAGGTTCGCGGTGTACGCCACCACGTTGGCATTCTTTGATCGTGCAATGTACATGCACGTGTCGTGGTGGTCGTGGTTGAACCGGTTGCGCTGCCGCAGGCGACTGCGTAGGAGCTGGTTGAACGCGCGCGGTGTCTGATACTGGCTGCTGGCCCCTGGCACAGAGAAGTCACGTGTAACGGCGAAAAAGAGCTCGCTGTCCTCCTTCACCGTATTGCCGCTTGCAACGAGCGAAATGGCCATGTGGAAGAGAGGCAGTGAAGTATGTGAATCGATAGAGAGGGGATGTGCGTAGGTCCTTCGCTCACTTCTGCTGGTGTGTGAGCTTCTGATTACTAAAGAAGGGGACAGAGAAGAGGGGAGGAAAGAGAGGCGAGCAAGTTGAGGTTGACGTAAGCGAGGGTTCTGGATCAGCACCGAATACGCTTGGGTAGTGTGTGTAATGTGCAGAGTGAAGTCAGTCAATGCAGCGAGAGGGAAAGGGGAAAAAAAATAGAGAGCGATAGAGAGAGAGAGAGGAGATGCCTCAGCATCTGGCTGCGTGGAGGAGTGCCCCTTTTGCCTTTACAGAAGAGAGGTGGCAGAAATGAACAAGATCGGAGAGCAGAGAGGGCTAATGGATGTATAGGGGTGCACACGTACGCTTGCACGCCCATCTGCTCCTTCATTGACGGTACTCTTGTCTACTGCTCGTTTCCCTCCCTGACGCCCTCCCACCGATCGGTCCAGCAGCATGGTTGGACAAGCGCAACTGGCGGCAAAGAGTGAGAAACTTTTGCCCTGGGCAGACAATGGTGGGGGTTGTGAGAAACAGCGCAGAGGAGCGCAAAGGGGCCGGAAGCGCGGTGGGAAGGGATGGGTGGTGTGCACTAAGGAGTCACCACTGCCACCACCATCACACATGCGTGCCTCGATGAAAGTGCACACCTCTGATTGCACGCCCAAAGTGGATATGTGTACCCGTGTTGGTGCCGGTGTCGGTAGCCCTGAGTGCGACTTGGCCATGTGATGAACGAACGGGCACACCAATGCTTGTCAGCACGTGCGCCTCCGAATGAGGGAGATGAAGAGATGGGGGTCGCGGGGAGCACGCAAGCCAGAGAGAAGCAAACAACACAAAACACTTTTGAAAAAGATGAAGCACAACGCACCTTGCAGAACTCGACAGACAAGACAGACATGCGCTAGTGACGGCGCCTACGCAGCTTCCCTCTCTCCCTCTCCTCCCCCTCCCCCTTGTGAGGCACTTACACACGCACACGCACACTGTAAGAGAGTCCACCGCCCACACGTCTCCGGCATCGTGCAGCTCACTTGTTATATGGCAGACGCGGTCGCTTGCCGTAGCCCTCCGTCTTAACATAGCGAGCACCGAAAGAGAACTCCTTCGGCCGCCGCCCGTACGCGTGCCCGTTCTGCTGCTTCTCACGCACAAGCTTCTCCTGTGCGTAGTAGTGCCGCCAGTCGTGCGGACGGTGCTGGAACGGCTTCGTGTGGTTGTCAGACACATTCTGAATAAACCAGTCGTTGAACTCGGAGCCGGCTTGGCTAATAGCACGGCGCAAATGGCCGACCTTGGAGAGGCACGAGTCCAGCAGAAGACTCTCGCGCTCGCAGGTGCTGCCGCCCTTCACCATGCACATCCGCAACTGCGTAGTCTCCGACTCGCAGAGGCGGAGCTGGTCGTCGCCGCTCAACCCTAGTAACTTTGCCTGCGTGAACACAGGCGAACCACCGAGCGAGGGGGACGAGTCAATTTGGCCTCGCTCGGAGCGGCGCACGCCGAGGTTGTCGAAAGCGGTGCCGCGCCCAAAGTTCACCAAGTTTGTCGGATTCAGGTAGTCGTATGAGTTGGTGGGTTTCAGGCCGTACTGGTTGACCCCGCTATCATGGGTGCGACTCTTGAGCAAGATGGGTGTGTACCTGCACGCATGAAAGATGTCGGACGACTTCATCCTCTACGTCTTTGTGCAGAGCGAGAGGGCAAGAGAGGGCGTGAAGGGGAGAGCGGCAACGCTTCTGGTTGTTTGGGGGAGCTGCTAATCGATCCTGGCTACGGGAGAAGACAGGAAAGGAGGCGGGTGTCCTTGCCAATCAAAGCGCTTACGAGCTGCCTACCGCCCCGCTGCTGGTCGACACTTTTATTTTGGTGTACCTGAGCGTCAAAGGCTGCTGCGGTCGCGCACGTGTTTTCTTTCCACCTGCGCAGTCTTTGTGTGCAGGCAAAGGTGAATCGATGTTGTGGGCGCGGCAAGGGACGAGAGAAGCAAGGAGAGCCGAGGGGACGCCCAAAAACAAGGTACACAGCCTGCCGCAAACTGCAGGGGGGGGAGCACCTGCACACATACACACACAAGCATGCACGTACGCCGTGTGAGGAAGGGGCGCATTGGAACAAGGAAGAGAAGACGAGTAGAGGGCGGAGGTGAAGTGGAGGAAACCGTAAAGGGCGAGTACGGGGGTCTGGACGTTGAAGTAAGCGGCACTGCCTCCATCAAAAGATCCATCACATCAAAAGTGGAAAGGCAAAAAAAGCCAGCGCACAGAATCTCTTCAGAGCTGCGCAAACGTACGCTTCGAGCTTGGTTGATGAAGCAGAAGCACTGAATGAGCCGTGTGTAGTACGACGAGCCAAGACACCATCACAGTGCATCAGGAAGTCAGATAAATTAAACCAGCACCCTCGCGAGACACTCGTCGTCGTGTCTCGCCCGGCCCACCGTGGTAAAGACGGCGCCAACATCAATGCATGCCTGTCGCGTAGCCTCTCTGAGAGAACCTCGATTGCTAGAAATCGGTCATGAGCCTTTAGCTGCACACGCCGCCACACAGCCTAGACGTACACATGGTCCGGTATGGGAAAGGCTGTGCGGCAGTCAATGCAGTCACCACCACCAGACGCATACGTCCATGCAGGCCTCTCGCCCCCGTGCCACGCATTGAACAAAATACACACATATATAAACGCATGAGAACCACAGCCCGGCAGCACACGCTCTCGCGGTGGGCGGATCAGCACAGAGAGAGAGAGAAGCCTGAAGGACCTCAGAGCAAAAGAAAGAAGAGGGAGAAAATGTTGAAGAAGCCGTTGGCGGTCGAGGAGTCGCACAACGGCAGCGACAGAACGCACACACGCACGCACACATGAAAGAGTGAGAGAGGCGATAAAAGCTGCCCTCGTAGCACACGGGGACAGCGGCAAAGGTGGGGATAAAAAGTGAAACAGAAAGAGGAATTGCGAAACAGTGGGCACTCAGACACACACGCACACCAATACCTGCAGACCATCACACGCGCACGGCGAAGCTGAGAAAGGTGCAAAAATGCAGCTTGGATGAAAGTGGAGAAGGAAAGCCCTCCTCCTCGGAAAAGAAAAAAGAAGCCCAATACGCAACACACACACACACACATATGACATGACACAACACGTATGTTATCCTCATTACCCTCCACAACACCCACAAGATGAGACAAATGGATGAATGCGGGAAAGAGGGTGGGGGGCAGCCAACGCATAGCGACGGCCACAATATCAGGACGATGTTCATACCTCCCACGTGTCCGCTCTCCGCCACACAACACACGAGTGGATCCCCACCCCGCCCACGGCCTGCCACAGGCCCACCGCGTCGTGCAACGCCGCCGCAGACACGCGCGTAGCAGCAGGGCACCGGCTCAGCCATCTGAGCACAGCCCCCGCCCCAAACCCCCCCCACACACACACACATCACAGACAGCCCCACAGCAGCCCCCGTCGCGCCGGCCGCCACCCGCCACGCCCCCCAGCGCGGCCCAGGCCCCCCGCACCAGCAGGCAGCGAGAGCCGGGTACAGCACGCCCGAGTCATGCAGACACCCTGCGCACCACACGGATGGCACCAACGCCCGCAGTGCCGCTCAGAGCCTGTCACCGCCAGAGGTGGTCTGGCATTGGCAGGGGTAACGTGGGACTGCTGGGCCCTCCTCACACAGAGGGCGCGGGGGTATACTGGGCCCTGGGATACCAAGCACAGGGAGGGGAGGGGGGTCCTGCCCGCCATCAGGGGGAAGGCGAATGAGGTCTCAAAGAGGGGAGCACCACCTTATGCCTGAAAGACGTATGTGGGAAGGGGAGGGGAGGGGAGGGGGGCGGGCGAAGAAAAGGTGGACAAATGTGCTCCCGATGCGCGGGAGGGGGGTGGGGGTGGGGGGGGCACAGAGAGAGAGACCTGCAGCACCCTCACTGGCACGCATGGAGGAGGGGAGCAATCAGAGCCACGCACTCGCCCCCTCGTCACGGGCAATTGGCGAAAGTGCGGTGATCGTCATTTCCTGCGTGCAGCCCGCACCGGAGGCGCGAGTCGTGAACGACGATGGTCGCAGTGGCGCGGGCGCGGTAGCAACCAATGCGGTACGGGGGCCTGGAAGCTTCACTAGCGGCGGCCGCTTCGTATACAAGGAGGGTTTCGGTGCCAGCTCCCCGCCTATCCCTTTCTCCTCACCTGCCGCCGTGGCTGCGGCGGCCCTCATTCCAGCCGAATCAGCGACGCAGAGAAGCTCGTTGAATGGTAGCAAGACGTACTGCTCCGCCTCGGAGAAGAGGCATCGCAGCTCCTGCAGCTCTTCTTGGAGGATGCCGCCACTGAACGAATGCGTCGACGAATGCTCTGCTGTAGCTGGGTCACTGGAACCCTGCACTACGAAATCCAGCGTCCGCTCAACCGCCCGGGTGAGGGTAGCAGTGAGGCGATGTAGCTCGGCCGCCGTCGCTGCCACCTGCAGCTTATGCCTAGACGACAACGCCACCGTGGTAGGGCGACTGGCTAGCGGCGACGCTATCTCGTGCGAGCCAATAGCCATCATCACAGAGCGCAGCATCTCCTGCGCCGTACGCAGATGGTCCTCGACGCGGTGCGCATAAGTCGAACTGGCTTGACCAATATGCTGCACACACACTTGCTGTGCCGCCGTGAGCGCGGCACGAGGCGGCACAGCCGAAGCGCCCGCTCCGCTAATGTTGGCACCAGACGAGGCGGCTGCCCTTGGACCGCGTGGGGTGGGAGTAGTGTTCAAGCCAGGCGTGACGTCACTGGCTCCTGCCATGCCTGCCCGCAGAGGGGTGGCACCGCTCGCCGCACTCATGCTCCCTCCAGCACAAACCTCTACCAAGAGCTGCACCGCGTCCTCCTGCTGCACCAGCGCCTTTCGCAGGTCAACCAGTTGCTCATCCTCCGAGTCGAGGGTGTTAGCCGCAAACGTGAAGATGCTAAGCCGACGCTGCAGTTCGTCCATGACAGACTGCACCGCAGCACCGGAAGCCGCGGCAGTGGCTACAGCGGCCCTTGCGCCACTCTCGGTTGAGTCGACAGAAGTTTCGTGCGGGTGCGCCGCCACATCCACCAGGGTGCCCCCCTCGCCGCTGACCAGGTCCTCTGGGGTCATGCCCAGATCGGCAGCCGTGTCCTTGGCCATCCCCTCCAGCGAGGTGAGCTGGTACTGCGCTGTGTCGAGGTGACGCTGCAGCTGACGAGCCTGTGCGCGCAACGCACGACACTCACCCTCCATCACTACGAGATCCTTCTGCTTGCACTCTAGTGATGCCAAGGCGCGCTCGCGTGCTTCACGCGCATCCTTGATGCCCCGCTGTTCTTGCCGCAGAGCCTCCTCCAGAGCGTCGCAGGCTGTCGCGTGTTCCGTCTCCCAGCGAAGCCTCTCGCCTGCCAGCTGAGCCGCAGCCTCGCGCCGGCACCGCTCCAACTCGGCTGTGCGCTGCTGCAGCTGCAACTTAAGAGTCGTAATCTCTGCAATGTCGTGCGCCGCCTGCGTGCGCAGCGAATTCAACTCTGACTCGGCGGCCTTGATGGACTGCGCCTGCCGTGACTGGTGCGTCTCTGCGGCTGCCTTGCCGTGCGTCGTCGCGGTCAGCGCCTCCTCCAACCGAGCGACGTCGGCACGCAAGTCAGTCACTTCGCCCCGCAGTGCCTCCTCCGCCACTTCGTACAGCTCCACCTTGCTCGTCATGCGCTGACGATACTGCTCCTGGCTGCGCTTCATCTCCGCCACTGCGTCTTCAGCGTCATTCAGCTTCATCTGCAGCTCATACCGGTCGCGACGGTGATGCTCCTTCGCCGCAGCAGCAGCCTCTTGCTGATTGAGCAGCTCCTGACGCGCTTGCTTGAGGGTCTCCTCCGCCTCCGCAATGCCCTGCCGCAGCCTGTTGAGAGTATCTTGCTGATGCGCAGACGTGTTCTCTAGCATCCGCAGCCGCTCCTGCTTATCACAAAGCTCTTCGCAGAGCTGCGCGATCTGAGACTGCAACAGCGTCACCGTCTCCTCCTGCTCAGTCTTCGCCTTTTGGCACTGTTGCGTGGCCCTCTCCGCCTGCGCACGTGCGGCTTTGAGCTCTTCGCGGACGACGCGTACCTCCGTAGAGAGGCTGTGGTAGGTGCTATCCTGCTCCATCTGGTGCACCTCCGCCTTGGCGAGGAGCTGGCGACACTTGGTAACATCCTTCTGCGCGTCTGTGATGGCCTCCCGCAGCCGGTCCGCCTCCGCCGCATGGTCCGTCTTGAGCTGGACTATCTCCTGGTTCAGTCGCTCGTTGTGTCCATTGGAGGCGCGCAGGTGGTGCTGCAGATGCTCCACCTGATGCTCGAGGGAAAGTATCTCCCTCTGGCACGCGTCACGGGAAGCCGTGACCGACTGCTCCGATGACATCAGCTCCGTCCTCTCCGCTTCTAGCGTCTCAATGCGGTCACGTAAAAGTCGGAGCTGGTGATTCACATGCTTCTCCTGTGCCGCAATCGCCTCCGACTTGCGATGCAGGGCATCAACAGTGTTTTCATGCTCAATGCGGAGGGACTGCAGGGACTCCTGCAGTGTCGTGCACTCCTGCTGCAGCGCTGTGTTGCGCTGCCCCAGTCCCTGCAAATGACGCTCGTTGTCTCTCAGCCGCGTCTGGTCGTCTTCTATCACGCGGCTTGTGTGCAGCTCCACGTCGTGCAGGCGCGCCTTCACAGTCGCCAGCTCTTCCGCCTGCTGGGTAGCCTTTGCAGCCGTGCGCTCTAGCTCCTCGGTCACATTGGCAAGCTTAGATTTGAGTCTCTCTGCCGTGGCCTCGGTAGAGGTGTGGGTGCGCTGCAGCGCTGCGTGAGCCTCGAGGAGCTCTTGAAGAGTTTCGTTAAGCTCCTCGATGTGCTTGCGCGACACACTCTCGGTGGAGGTTGTCTTCTTGTGGAGTGCAGACAGCTCCTGCGCCGTGTCCATGAGGTCGGCCGTGCGCTGCGCCTGCTCGTCCTCGAGCTGCGCTAGTCGTGGCAGCACACGCGCCAGCTGCGCTTGCAGCGCTTGCGCCTCGTGCACCGCTCGATCCCGCGCCTGTACCGCCCTATCGACCATGTCCTGCAGCTCCGTGTGACTCTCGTCCTTGGCTTGCTGCAGCTGCCTCGCCGTGGACTTGCGCGTCTCAACCTCTGCCTGCAGGAGTGTCACCTCCTTCATCAGCTCCTCCTCTCGCTGCTCGTACTTGCTCTTCTGGATCTTGATGAGGGAAGTTGTGTTTGCCACCTCGTCCTGGAGAAGAGAAAGCGAGTGCAGCGTGTCGGCGTGCTGCAGCTCGACCACCTGAAGGTCACGCTGCGCGTTGAAGATGTCCTCACGGGCTTGACGCTGGGCTGCCTCCAGCTCGTCTCGTGCAGCAGCAGCGTCCGCCACGGCGGCGTTCTTCGCCTCCTCCGCCTTCTGCGAGGTCTGCTGGAGACTTTCGATGATCTCCTTCATCTGCTGCTGCTCCTCCTGCGCGTCGGCGATAGCGGCTTCGTAGGCGTGGCTCTGCGCCTCCGCCTCTGCCATGGCCTCACTGGCGGCCTTCTCGATGAGGTCACAGCGGTCGAAGATGTAGCGACGGTCCCTGCTTGCCGCTTGCAACACCGTGCGGTACGCGGAGAACACCTCCTCCAAGTACTCCTGCAGCGCGCGCGGGATTGTCACAGCCTTGGCCATTAGCAGCGCGTTGGCGTGCTCCTGATTGACGGACTGGGACATGATCACTGTGTAACGGCCCTGCAGCTCCTCATAAGCCTGCGTCATAACCGCGAGGCGCTCCTGCAGGTGCTCCATCTCCAACTGCAGCACATGGTTCGACTGCACACGCTGGGCAAGATCGTCTCGGATGGTGGTGAGTTGCAAACGTGCGCTGCGTAGTTCTGCCTCCAGCCGCCGCGTTGCCTGCTCCTTCACCTCCGCCACGCGCGCAGCACTCTTCACCTGCATCGAGAAGCGATCCCTCTCCTGCTGCAACCCATCCCGCTGTGCCGTGGCTTCACGCAGCTTCTCCTCGAGCTCCTCGCTTCGGTGGAGGAGAGCGTTCAGGCGCGCATCTGCGGCGGTGCCACCGCCTTGTAGTGCGCTGCCCTCGAATGCACCGGCATCGCCTCCATTGGGCCGGTTGCCGCTGCCGCCATACATGAGAAGCAACCGCTGCCGCTCCACCTCCCCGTGACTTCTCTTCAGCTGCTCCTGGAGATCCTGTTGACAGCGCAGCGCCTCGGCCAAGCGGTCACGCACCGTGCTGAGGTCGCGCTGCTGTCGCTGCGCCTCCAGCGGCACTGTCGCCGCAACAGTCTGTGCTACCTCAAGCTCGTTACGTAGCTCGTCCAGCTCGCAGTGCAGGGCGGCAACCTCCTGCGTGTGAGCTGCGTGCTGCTGGGTCATGGCCTGCTGCGCAGCGACGCGCACTTGTTCGGCGTCTCGGGCAGCTCTGTCTGCCGCGTTCATCGCCACCCGCTCGTGCTCCTCGGCACTGCGCTGGGCCTCTAGCAGCTGAGTTTTTACAACACGCTTCTCCTCCTCCAGTTCGACCAGACGCTGCTGCAGTGCATCCTCATTGGCCCGCTTCTCCTGTAGCGCTGCCTCCTGGTCCGCAAATCGGTCGCCTGCCGCGGCAAGCTGCAGCTTCAGCTGCTGCACCTGTCGCTCCAACATAGCGCTCTGCGCGTCACGCTCCCGCAGCGCCGTCTCGACGCTGGAGGCCCCCTGCTGCAGCAGTTCCGATAGCTCTTCGTTGAGGTGGTTAGCGCACGCAAGTTCATCACGTGCAGACTGCACTTGTGAACGCAAGTTATTCACCTCAGCGTGAAACGCAGCTTCCGTCTCGGAGTGACGAGCCGTGACGTCGCGGAGTTTATCGGAGTGAGCCTGCGCGTCGGCCTGCGCTGCATTGACAACTGTGTTCATCTCTTCTAGGCGCCGGTGAAGCGTGGTGAGCTGCTGAGCGGCTGCGTCACGCACCGCCTTGCTCTGCTCCTGCCGCATTGCCTCCTGTTCGCAGAGGCGGCACTGCAGTGCACTGATGTCCTGCGCGAATGAGTTGTACTCGTACTGCAGTTGATCAAAGCGCTTAAGGAGCGCAGCATGTTGAGCCTCCCAGTACTGCGCTTTTTCCTGTGGCAACAGCGACGACTCCGCCACTCCTTCCTTGCCAGTGGCACCATCACCGCCTGTCTCCCCAGAAGAGGCGAGAGCGCGCAGATTATCCTGATGCCGCTGATCCAGCTGGCGGGCAACTACCTCGAAGGAGTCCTCCTGGTTGCGGGGACGCTGCCTCAACAAGTCCTCATCCTTCCCTCGCAAAGCCTGCGACTCCGTTGCATGAGTAGCCTGGGCTTCTGCTAGGGCTTCTGTGAGCTGCGTCACTCGCGCCATCAGTGACGCGGCGGTCTCCTGCTCGCCCTGACGCTCCTCCTCTGCCGTTGCCGCAGCTTTGTGAGCCACCTCGAAGTCGGCAGCGTACTGCTGCTCCATTGCTGCAATGCGGTCAGCCGCGGCCTCGGCGAGAGCCTGTAGCTCTTCCTCGTGCTGAGCATCTGCTTCCTTCAGCTGATCCTCCAGCTCCGCGATGCGCGCGTACAGAGCAACGGTGTCCTCTGACGCGGCGGTTGCAAAGGGGGACTGAAACCTACCGGGATCATTTTCGTGAGTTGGCGCTGCTGCTGTTGTCACGGACACGTCGTGATCACTGAGGTAAGCAGAGCCGAGACTGCCGCTCTCTGCAGCATCGCCACCAGAGCGTGATGAGGAAGTCGTGGACGAAGACGCGCTCTTGTCGCGACTTCCTTGCATGTTGAGTCGCTCCCGCACTGCCGTTGGCACCGAAGAGGCTAAGGAGGTTGTAATAGTGCGCGTCTCTGCTTCGTCGCCAACGCCGCCGTCCGTGCGTGCCGCAACCGACGTTTGCCGGGGCTGGCGAGCCAGCTCTGCCTGCAGCTCCACCACGATCCCCCGCAGTTCCACCACCTCTGCCTCAAGGCCCTGCCGAGCATCCTCAGAGCGGTATAGACGGTGCTGCGCATCAGCGTACTCCCGGCCCAGCCTCTGCATCGCGGCGCCACTGTCATCCACCTTGCCTTCCATGTCGACATTGTGGAATGCCTGCCGCACACCCGGAGCTGCAACGCGTGTGATAACCGAAGCGTCACACTCATCCGTGTTGTCGTCCTCCTCGTCACCGTCGAGGATGTCGCGTGAGAAGCGGTGAGCGTCGTTGAAGTCAACATCCTCATCCCTGCCAGCTGACGCAGCCCCATGTGTTTCAGACTCCTCGTCGGTGGCGAGCAACAGGGTGCAAGGCGATGCACCTCGCCGACCCTCTACATCCTCTGCCCCAACGCCAAAGATACGCTCGGCGCCGCCGTCTTCGTGAGGGCCGGGGTCCAGGCCCAACGTGTCTCCCGGTGCAGCCTGGTCACCGCTACCCATGTGAAAGGGCGCCAGAGGGTGCGGAGTGTTACCGCTGCTCTCATCACGTTCCACCCCCATCTCCGCCTCCGCCGCTGCCGACATCTCGGCGACTAGGACGGGTTGCTGAATGCCACCAAGGGTGGCCCTTGCCACGCTCTCCTTTGCGGTGAAGGCTGTGCTGACGCTGGGGTACACCAACGAACGCAGAAGTGTCATCGATGTGCTCGCGGGAGGCAGTGGTACAGCCGAGAACGGCGTCCCTTCTGCCACCTCGTCGTTGTCGGAGGACGAGTAGAAAGGATTCACGAAACTCGCCGAGGCGGTCGACATAGCTGCCGGGCGAGCAGTACTGTCAAGGAGACGCGACGTCTGTTCAGCGCTCCTTGCCCCCTTCCCGTCGTCCTCCGGATTCCATCCACTCGACACAGCCAGCGCCTGGCCGCGCAGTCGCTGCACTTCGTCCTCTAGCGCTGATTTCTCCTCCTCGGCAAGAGCAAGCCGATGCTCAACCTCAGCATATTGCCGACCCAGCGCTTCCATCCCAGGCACCATGGTAGACACCAACGCCCCCTGCTGCTGACGCCTCATCTCTTCCAGCTCATGCGTCAGGTCCGCCACGTGCGTACGTAGGGCGCGCACGGTCTCCAACCAGTTGCCGCTCACAGCCTCCTCCAATCCGTTGTGCGCACCCTCCGAATACTTAGGAAGAATCCACCCGCTGTCGCTACTGCTGTGCATTGTATCCACTCGTAAGGAGCCTAAAGCGGCCTCCCCAGCCCGAAAAGCTTGAATAAGACGCGACTTCTCCACCACATCCTCCTGCAGTCGCTCAAGTTTCCCCTCAGCACCGGCAAGTGCATCCTCAAGGTCAGTCACACACTGGCGCACTGCTTCCAGATCGCCCTCGCTAGCTTTCTGAGCTGTAGTAGCAGTCTCACGGGCAGCCTGCAGCTCAGCGTTGGCGCGGAGCAGCTCCGCATTTGCAGCCTCCAGCTCCGCGATCCGCTGGAGGGCAGCATCCAGCCTGCCATCGTCCGCAGCCGGTGCAGCGGCGCACAGTGGACCACCGAACGGGTCCTCGGTGTCAGCAAACGGGTTTGCGTCCCCGGGCGCGGGCGGCGCAGCACCCGCAGTCTCACGGGCAGCCTGCAGCTCAGCGTTGGCACGGAGCAGCTCCGCATTTGCAGCCTCCAGCTCTGCCTGAAGGTGCACAATCTCGAGGCGAGCCGTATTCAAATCGCTCTTGCTGGTGTGGACGATATCCTCAGCCTCCGCTCGGGCAGCCTGAAGCTGTGCTTTTGCGTAAGAAAGCTGCTCCTCGAGTTCGATCAGCCTGCCACGCTGAACTTTCACAGTTTCGCCGAGAGCGGCAGCCTCAGCCTCTGCAACGTCTCTGGAAACCTCTGACTCAGCCCTTTGCTGGCGTGCAAGCCGCAGTTCCACTTCGAGGCGGTTCATATCGAGTCGAAGGGCAGTAGCAGCACTGGCATTCGCTTCATCCTCCGCATCCCGTTGCAGCTGCTGAGCTTGTGCAGCAGCCTCGGCCTTCGCAACACGGTGCTTGTACGCTGCGCACTCCTGCTGCAAGACGGAGACCTCGTGCTGATGCTGGCTGGTGGCCTGCGTCCAATATGCCTGATTCGCCTGCTCACATTGAGCCATGTGCTCGTTAAACTGTTGAATTAACGCTTGCCTCAAAGTATCCACCTGACTCTTGGTGAGCCGCTCCTCTCCTGTTACGCACGCAGACGACTGCTGCGCGTGAAGCTGTGCTTGCTGCTCCGAGACGACGCACTGAAGGCGCTGCACCTCTGTGAGGAGGTCCTGCAGCTGCGAGGGCACAGAAGATGACGGTACTGCTGTCCCATCCATCGAAACTGACTTGCCAAGCGCTGACGGCGCCTCTCCCTCTACAGCTGCTTCCCGTTGGGCAGTCGGCGGATACGGAATGCCTGCGCTCGTGTGTGGAAGCTGCACAGGTGCTGAAGCAGATGGCATGGCACCGCGGCTGCCACCTTCGACACCCTCGTTGGGGGTGCCAATATGCAATGTGGAAAGGCGCGCCGTCTCTGTGGCAATGCGTACCGCAGTGCTCAGCATCGGCGCCGGTACATGATGCCCTCCGTTCGCAGCAGCAGCCTCCCGTGCAGATCGCAGCAGCTCTCTTCCTCGCTCTTGCAGGATGGTCACCTCCTCTGCGGTGTAGGGCAAGCCGTGCTCGGCTACCTCACGTCGGTGCTCGTCGAGCAGCTGTCGACCCTTCGCTCGCAGTGCCACCTCTCGCTCTGGGATGAGAGGTGGATATATCGGCGACGTGTTCCCGTCAGGGATGCTGCTACGGCAGGTGCTTTGGTGGTGCTGATACGGTGAGCTCGTCATCCCAGCCGGAGCGGTAACGTGTTGCAGCGACGATGCGCCACTACACGAGCGTGACGCGTTCGTCGACAACATGTGAACTGGTATGAGTAAGAGCGGAGGCGTGGCGGCACCACCAGAAGGACTCCTGTAGCAGAGCGGATTGCCACTAGCGTTGTTTTGCAGTACGAATCACTCTTCTTCGCTTGGAGATCCTGATCGCAAGAGAAGGATGGGACGGAGACAGGTGTGTGTGTGTGGGGGGGGGGGGGGGTGGGTGTGGGTGTGTGTGTGGGTGTCTCCATCAAGTATAGCGGGCTGCACAAATTCAAAAAAAAAACAAGCTCAGACAACACACAGGCAGACACGTACACCACAAGAAAGCTGCGAAAAGGCGCTCTCTGGTGTGTGAGCGGGGGGTCGATAGGTGACTGGACAGCCACTTACGTGCTGAGGGTGCGCTTACGTGTGGCTGTTCTGCTTCTTTTATTGTTTTTCTCTCTGAATATGAGCTGCTCTCGTGTGGAGGTAGAGAGAGAGAGGCATTCACACACACACAGGGGAGCACGAACGTGCACCACCACCACCACCACCATCAAAGTAGGCGAGTGTGTGATGTGTGTTGCATCACAGGTGAGCGGAGCAGAGATGCGCTCGATCCCATGAAGGGGACAAAAAAGCGGAGAAGGGGAGAGCGGGGGGGGGGGCAGAAAAGAGTAGAACGCCTATTCAAGGAGGCGGAGGGCGAGCACGTGGCGCGGTGGCGGGATGTGGAAAGCAGTGTGAGGTGGTGGGATGGGGAGTAGGCAGGACTCGCAGAAGTAATGAGTCGAACGCAGCGATGGCAGCAACGAGGAACAAAACAGACGAGAGACGGGAGTGAGTCACATGATGGCCCAGACTATTCCTCATGTCCCACTCTTCCACGACGTCACGTGACTGCTCGCACCCGCCAAACACACACCGCCTACCTTCCCTCTCAATCCCTCCAAAGTGAGCCCCCGTGTAGACGCAGAGGCGTACGGAGAGAGAGGGGTATGAACCTACATGAGAACCTCCTGCCACCACCTCCCTCCTTCGAGGTGCATCTCTCAATGGCAACCACAAATGCCCTGGACAAGGGCGTCGGAGACTTGCGCGCTGGTAACCCTTAAGGCGGTATAGCGATGCACGTCCGCAAGGAGAGAGTAGATGGCAGCAACGCGGAAGAGATAAGTGCTGGCAATGGATACGAAGTACTTCGTCTACTGGATCCAGCTCGCCGCGGAAAAACTCGCACGCAAGCTGCTGTGCGCTGCATCGCGGCCGCTGCTCCTCAGAAATCCACCTGAAAGGCTACTCTGGAGATGGCACTACCGTGTACGCGGCGGCGGTGGCGTCACCTTGCTTGTGGCCAGCAGTCGGGTGTGGTGATGACGATGGCGAGGATGCAAAATGGAAGCGGCATTCCTGCTCCCTCTGCCGCTGCTGTTGTGGCCTCCCTCTTGCGGCTCCATCAGACTCTCCCGTGCGCGTCTGCGGGAACGATTGTTATGAAAATACAGCTGCTTTCGCTTCTGTATTGGTGTTGAGGGACTCAGTCATCCGAGCCCGCAGGGGTGTGTAGCACCGACTGATACTCAGCACCCAATGTGTGCGCGACAAGGATGTACTCGTTTATGGTGGTCTGCGGTGCTTGCGACGTGGCCAAGGAAAGCAGAGAGAGCACAGTAAAGGAGTGCCGAGAAGCGCGGACACGGCGAATGCGAATAGGTCGTTGGCAAGACGCACCCAACCACACACAGCCATACGCACAGTCAGCGGTGATAGCGCTATGACACTGAATCCGGCTTTAAAGCAGCAATGGATAGGCTGAGAGATGAAAATGGGCACATCCGGGCGAAGAGGGACAAATTGGGGACCAAAACTGAAAGAGAGGAAAATATCAGACGCCCAGGTGAAGAGGGAGGGGGAGGAGAGGGGAGTACTCAAACGCCTGAGGAGGAAACACGCCGAAACACGAAGAGAGGAAGGGTAGATGAGGAAGGGGGAAAGGCAAAAGAGTGTGTTAAGAGGTTAGGCAGAGGTAGAGGCAGGACAGGGACGGGACGAACACACACATGAGAGTGCACGCGGCTCTCCATGGCCAGCAGAAAAGCGATCTATCGATCGCACACACAGCCTTGTCCAGCTGCCCACACGTGTGCGCGACTCCATGCCCTCATGTATTAACGTGCAAGTGCCGAGGAGAGAGGAGAGAGGAGAGAGGAGATAGGAGAGAGGAGGGGGGTATGTAGGTGGTTGCACGCGTGTGCGTAGGGTACGTGGCGACAGGCCACCGCCAGTACAGAGAGAGAGAGAGAGCGACTGCGTCCCTCTCTCTCTCTTTCTCCTTTCATGGCTTCCCCTTTCCCCGCTGACGGCTTTGATCTCTTCCTCCGTTTCAGTCTATCTCCCTATCAAGCTGAATGCGCACACCGTGTGTGCGTCGTCTCCTTGGTTTCGGTGGCTTTGTCGAAGAACTGAATCGAAGGAAGGCAGAGAAGGAGAAGCAGAGAGAGAGAGAGGGGGGGAACTCTAAGAAGCACCAACGTGCAAACACGAAAGAAAGAAAGGAGGAGGAAAATGGCGGGTATGTGTCCTCTTCGCTGGGTGGAAATGGCAGTGACGGCTGCAATGGGCCATGAAATGGCGTGGCACCCTCCCACGCCCACCTACACACACACCTGTGAAACACAGCCAGCAGTCATCAAGAGAGAGAAACAGGCGCACAGACACACAGTGAGAAAGAGTGAGAGCGAGCGAGCTCGAAAGGACGAGTAAAAGGAAAGCAAATGGGGAGGGGGGGGCGAAGAAAATGGAGAATTGGAAGCGGAAAAGAGACGCGGTGAGGAGACCAGAGAGCCAAAAGTGAGACGTCATCCCCGCAAAGGAGCGGAACGAAAAAGACGGCGACTCAGCAGCAGCAGCAGCGCAAGGCTAAAGAGAGAGAAAACAGATGAAGGGCACACACGCACGCACGCGTACTGGGGTGTGTCCCTTGAACGCAGAGGAGGAAGAGGGGTGGCTGGGCGGGCAGATGGAGAGGGCAAGCAGGAGAAGAAGTGAAAAAAAGGGTGAGGAGAGAGAGAGAGAGACGACCACGTTGGTGCACTGCCACCCGCCACTTTCTCTCCTCCCCCACTCGCACTCCCTGTCAGAAGACGTCAATGACGCTGTTTCGATGAGAGACACCCAAGGGCACACAAAGAAAGACAGGGAAAACGCGACTAGGATTGGGGGTAGAGAAGGGCCAACACCGTGCACTCCCTCGCCTCCCCCCTCCCTCCCTCGCCTCGCCTCGCCTCCCATCTTCTTCCCTTGCTGGGAATAAGAGTTCTAACTCGTCGACGAATGCGCGCTGCTGAGCACACGCGTCGCGGCGTGAAGCAGATTTTCGACCGTCCGAAGATCCGTCCGGTCAAGGGTCCCGAAAATAGGCACTTGAACGACGAAAACGAGGTTGGAAGCCGCGTCAGCGCTGGCGCTGGCTGCAGTAGCCGACACGGAATTTAGTGGCGGTGGCGGCATCAGATAGGACGCTGACTCGGTTGCAGGGGCAAGTAGAGGCGACAGCGCTGGGAGAGGCATGCACGCCGGCCTAGGCCCCTCTGCCTCCAAGCCAACCTCGGAGATCGTCAGCACCGCGCGCCGCAGTAGCACGCGCAACAGCGCTACGCCGCGGTGGGGAGAAATGATGCGGTCAGCCACCGTGGTGGGGCGCTCCGACGCCAGCGGTGGGGATGGCATCATACGACTGTGGTGCGCCCGCACCGTCGCCTCCTCCTCCTCTAGGCAGTCCGTCGGATCCAAGTCGTCGGCTAGGGGCGGCGGCAGTAGCGGCGGTGCCGAGTCCATCAGCACAGACAGCGCCTCCGACTGAACGTACTCCACTGCCTTGTCAAAGATGATCTGCTCTGCGCGAGCGCAGACGGAGGAGACGCGCAGCCTCTCTGCCATCGGTGGCGCAGGAGGCGCAGCGAGCAGTGGCACCCCCACCCCCGTCGACACCTCTGCATCCGCCGCGACATTGGAAATAGGTGTGGCAGAGGGAAATGCAGACATCATGACCCCCTCCAACGACGCCATCGAGGCGTCGCTCACGTCCGCGTCCCTCGGCTCCTCCACGGTCACCGCCGCTGGGGCCCCCTCGCCGCCGTCGTCGCCGCACGCTGCGTCGTCACCGGTAGTGGCCGACGCTCCCAGCAGCCGCCGTCGCCACGCCACGGCGCTGTCTAAAATCCGCGATGGAAGCCGCGCCGTGTAGGCGGCCTGTGCGTTGTGCAGACGTGTCATCAGCTGCCGCCACACGCCGTACAGCGCGCTTACCTCGCGCACCACGAGCCGGTGCCCGCCGAGACTGCAGCTATTCATCACTGTCGTGTGGCGCCAGCTGCAGCCGAGGTGCTCGAGACACTTCAAATATGCCGCGTAGCCGTTCTGCATCAGTTCCATCAGGTACGACACCAGCGTCAGACCACGTACCACGTTTAGCTCGTCCTGGAGTACGTAAAGGTAAGTCGCGTCCACGAAGGCGCGCACGGCATTAGTGATGATGTGAGGACCACACCCAGGTGGAAGTGAAAACGCCTCGGCCATCGCCGCACTTGACAGGGCGGTCGCTACTGACAACCCGCCCACGGCACCGAGCGCCGGCTTCGGTGCCCCAGTGTAGGTGCCGTGGGCGACATTGTGGACGGCATCCACTTCCGCGCACACACCCAGCACCGTCCACCTGGAAGGCACTACTGAGCGAGACTTGCGGTGCTTTTTGCATGAGCCTTCTACATTGGCTGCCTGTGATGTAGCTTCACCTGCATCGCTGTCGTCGCCAGAGGACGAAGACGACAACGATGGCTCAGGAGCCGAGCGGCCCTTCCCCCCGGTACCCACAGTTGGGTCGGCGTGACGGTGTGACCCCCCGGGAGCCGTCACGGCACTCTCAGCCCCGCGTGCGCCAAGAGATGCCGCAGCGAGGGAGTCCTTATCTGCGTGCGTGGCCGACAGGTTGCCGTCACCGGCGCAACCAGCGGCGGACGTTGCAGCCGCCTGTAGTCGAGTCTGCAGCGGCTGTTCGGAGCTGCGGCTCTCCGACGCCTCTGGCAGCGGGAACGTCAGAAGTGGCAACGGCGGCCCCACCTTCGCGTGAAACCACGAGTGCCGCAGCACATCCTCCACCGAGTACCGCTCAGCTGGGTTCGCCGCGGTCATGCATTGTACGAGCTCCAACCACGCAGGCACTTGGTCCGGTGGATACTGCCGTAGCTCCCGCCAGATTGTCCGCGGAACCTCCGACCGCAGCTGCGACTCCCACTTCACCTGCACACACAATCCACGCATCATCTCTAGTAGTACCATCCCAGCCGAGTACACATCCGCTTTGTAGTCGTACGGCTGCAGGGAAAGCCGCTCCGGCGACATATACATCGGTGTCCCCATCTCCGAGTGGAACAGCGGGGAGAAAGCGTCGGCCTGCTCGTCCTCCGCGCTACGCATCTCCTGTCTGGCGCCTTTGCCACTCCCGGCGCCGGCCGCACCGGCCTTGCGCATCTCCGGTGCCGGAGCAGCCTTGGCCATCCCAAAGTCGGCCAGTTTCAGCGTCGCCACCTCGCAGTCCGTCGAGGTGAGCAGCAGATTTGCGGGCTTGACATCGCGGTGAACGATGCGGCGCCGCTTCAATGTCAGTAAGGCGTTACAGAGCTGGTAGGTGAAAGAGCGAGCAACGTGGGCGGGCAGGGCACCACCACGGGCCTTCATAAGTTGTTGCAGGTCGCCGCCCTCGCAGTACTCTGTCACCATGACAAAAATGCGAGAGGGGCGACACTCACCAGAGGAAGACGACGACGGAGGCGGTGTCGCGGTGGCCACCGTGCTGCTTGCCTCACCATGTGGGGGGGACTTGAGCACCTTGTTCCATGTAGAAATGACGTGCAAGATGTTAGGGCAGTTGTCGGCGCGCATGTCGTACAGAATCGACAGCTCTGACGGGCAGCTCGGAAGCCTCGGCTTGGCTGGCGGGGCGAATGAGGAAGAAGACGGTGCCGTGGAGGACGCCGCGGCGGGATGGCTGCCCTTACCTTCGTGCCGGTCGGTATGGTGTGAGTGCTGACTGGCATGCTCCGAGGTTGGTGTGAACACCATAGGGACATTCTGCAGCAGCTTGACGGCAACGACGGTGCCGGAGGCGGGAATGAGACCGCGGTAGACAACGCCAAACTGACCGCGGCCAATTACATCGGCCTCGTTGTAGATCACCTCCGCGTTCTTGCCGAGGCGCACGTAGTTCCCGCGCCCACTGGCCGCCTTATTGGGCTCCATGAAAAAAGGACGGGGCGGAAGGCGGGGGAGAGGGATGTGATCGTGCACGCACACGCAGATAGCTCGTTCACAGTAGAGTGAAGTTGAGCGCAGTTTGGTGCCAGCGCACCAGCAACAGGGGGGGGGTACGCCACAGTAACGTTCAAAAAAGCAAGAGAGAGGGCGGGTGGTAAGTAGCTGCCAAATGGCGCTCCAACTCTGTGCGGCGAGAGGAAAGAAAAGGATGAAGCAAAACAACAGAGGGAGGGGTGGGGAGATGAAAAGGGGCAGCAGATGGGGAGTGTACATGTGTGCACATGTGTGTGTGTGTGTATGTGTGTGTGTACGCTCGCACCAGACAGCGAGAAAGAAACAGAGAGAGAGACAGCAGGGAGACGGCAGAGGAAGGATGAGAATGAAGCGGTCAAGGCGGGCACACACCCGCGCATGAGGGTATGACGGAGACCACGAGGGCATGGAAGAGAGACAGCGGAAAGGCAATGAGAGAAAGAGAGTGAAAGAGAGAAGGGAACAATGAGCCCCACACATGCATTAGTCGCGTGCTGTTGGGGGCGTGGATGGGTATGCTATACCAGTGGGGGGTAACCTTGATTCAATGCCCACCTGTGCAATATTGTAGACCCGAAGAGCGATGCACAAACCTACACAAAAATGAAAAACATCACTTCTCTTCTTTCTCTCTCTCTCTCTCTCTCCTGCGTTTCGCGCGCTCTCGCTTGCTCGCTATGCTCCTCCACCTCCATCACACACCACACAGTCCCTCTTTCAAGAATGATGCCCCCGCTGTGCTGCGTCGTTGCTTTTCTGTTATTATGTTGTATGTTAGCGAGAAAGAGAGAAAAGGGGGTATGTTGAATTACGACAGGGGGGGAAATGATTGTGCTCGGGTGTCTTTGGTTCATATTGTAGAGAATGGGAATGGAGAGAGGAGGGAGGGGAGGGGAGAGGGCGGCACTTAAACTCCATACAGACAGGCACACTTGCACAGACATACACACGCACAGAGAGAGAGAGAAGGCGCCAGGGGAAAAAGTGGGAGAGGAGGGGAGGGGGAAAGTGTGGAATTCGGACGAGGCGATCATGCCTTCAACTGCTCCCCAGTAATGCCTCAGACAAGAAATCCTCACTTGTCCCCTCCCCTCCCCTCCCCTCCCCCCCCCCCCTCCCTCCCGTCCCGTCCCTACCCACCACCCCTACCCTACCGTCCGTCCGCCGACGTACCTAACCGTACCGTACGTACCGACGTAACTAACGTACCG